>NW_011888824.1:10378405-10436695 GCF_000151845.1 Pteropus vampyrus | reverse complement strand
AAATTAACATTTAATTTTTTATAATAATCTTTTCCCTTTGTTTGTTTTTTCTCCCAATGGTTTCATATCTATACTTAACATCCATTCCAAAAGACTTATGCAGGAAATGGAGACAAAACTAAACTCGCATCCTTTTCTATAGCAGCCTATTTTAAAATTAACAGTTAAAAATCAAAACATAAAACAAACTGCTTCTGCTGAGATACTCTCACCCTGGGTTACATTAAAAAATTCTACCCTATATTGAAGTGGTGTTTTGCTGTTTATGGTTTTATTTTTCATTATCGTGGCTTAACAAGTGTATGTAAAGCTTAAGGATATTTGAAGCTGCAAAGAAATCTCATAAATTATGAGTAACCTACAGGAAATGAAAGCTTAGCATTGTTTCTCCCTACACTTCTCCCAACAGGGCTAAACAGTCTCATTACACCTGAATGCAGTCTGCTGTGGCATGTCTGAGTATGTTTATCTCCCTTAAGGCAAGATATAACAGTAACCCTGATTTCAAAATCTCACATAAAAGGGTATGGTGATCTGCAGTCCTGATTGTTTATTTTAAACTGAATTTTAAGGAATTTAGAATCTCATTTTTTTATATTCTTGTTACCAAGAAATGAACTGACAATATAGACTATTAATATGCTAATTATTCCCAGCGTTATATATTTCATGTGAAAGAAGACCAGAAAATTAAGAACCCATTATCTATTCCATTGACAGGGAAATGTATTTTGCTTAGTTATATATATATAATTGTCTTTTTGCTTTTAAAAATATGAGAAAAAAATACAATGAAACAAGATAGGAGTTGGCCGACGGAACACTTACAATATAGTGCTTAAAAAGACATAATTAAAACCAGTATGTAATGGCAATATCCAATTAATAAACTGAAAATAAACTCTAAATCATTGCTTGGACTTAATACATAATTTTTTCTTCCCTAAAGAAATAATGTGATAAGTAATGTTCCTTTTACTGGGTCAACCCACAAAAGTATAGTAATACCAATAAGATAATTTTTTGCAATAGAATATTCTTGTTCATAATAAAAATAATTTAAAATATAGTTATATACTAATGTGCAAAACTTTAAAATATGGTTTAATAATAACATTTTTATTCCCTGTGAATGTCTTATAGAGAGAGTGGGTTGATTGTACTACAGTGAGATAGAAAGAAATTTTGAAGATATTCTTGAGGACTTTGGGATATTTTCAAGTTTAGAGGTTGATATGGCAAAGTGCTGCTTAGTCTTTCCTTCTTCTTGATAATAGTGTGTCTCCAATACTGTTCTCCCACATATAGGCCATGATTTTTATAGTCATTTTTTAGGGGTCACAAATGGAACGAATACAGAGAAAGAATGATGGGTGATAGCAAAGAAAATAGAAGTTAAAAAAAGGAGGAAAAGAGGAAGAAAAACAGAAAGGAAAGTAGTAAAGAAATTTTCTTTAAACAGTTGGCAAAAATTAGAAAGGTGAAAGAAAAAAGTGAGTGAACTAAGAATGATAAACAGATTTACTGAGGAACCAACCAACCTGAGAGTCTGAAAATAGGAGGAATGGAGAAAGCTTGGAATGTGTATGATATCCCTAAGAGGAAAGAAAGTTGGGAGAGAAAAAAACTTTAACTCAGCTGTTTACCAAAGTGGGCCACTGGTGGCTACGGAAAGCTGGGGCAGCTTAGTGCTGTTTAGAGCAAGCAGAATTGGGGGGAAATCTCAGGCCAGGCCAAGCTCTGTGGAGACCAAGGGTCTACATGATTTGAAGGTATGTGTTCTAAATTTAGAAATACCTATATATTTTTAGGAAAAACATCGAAGTATAACTTGCATGCCTTAAAATTCACCCATTTTAAGTAGATTCACCGTGTTGTGCAACTGTCACTGCCGTGCAGTTTTAGAACATTCTCATCACTCCAGTAAGACCCCTTCTGCTCTTTTAAACTTAATCCGTTCCAACTCCCAGCCCCAGGCAATTGCTAATCTGCCTTCTCTACATATAGATCTGCTTTTTCGGGACATTTCATATAAATAGAATCATGCAATATGTGTCCTTCTGTGTCTGGATTCTTTCACTTAGCATGATGATTTCACTGTTCACGTTGTAGCAAATATCAATATTTCTTTTTATTGTTAAATAGTTTTCCATTGTATGAGTATCTTCTTAAGAATAAAAACATTTGTTTTTCCACTCAGTTAATGGACATTTGAATTGTTTCCACTTTTTGACTGTCATTAATAATGCTGCTAAGAACATTTGCACACAAGGCTCTGTGTGAATATATCTATTTTAGGCAAAATGTGACTGAGAGATTCACTTGTTCGTGGAAAATATACATACTCAGGTCTGTTATGTTTCACAACTCCAGGAGCCATAACTGCCTATAGACACTGTCCACACAGCAACTAGAGTGAACTTTAAAAACAGAAAATCAGGTAACATCCCTCCTCTGATTAAAATTTTCATCTCACTAAGAATAAAGCCTAACCTTCTCACCAAAGCCTTCAGGGCCCTGTCTGAACTGACCTCTGCAGACATGTTTCACTTCATCCCTCACCACTTCTCCCACTCTCTGATCTTGTTGCTCCTCAAACATAAGAGTTTATTCTGCTCTCAGGGCTCCTATATAAGCTATTTGCTTTGTCCAGAACGCTCTTCCCTGATCTTCATCTGGCTCTCTCCTTCCTATTCAGTTCTCTCCTCAAGTGACATTCATGTAAAGAAGACTTTCATGGCTACCCTATCAAGAAAAGCAGCCATGTTTCTCTCACTACTAGCTTACCCTGTTTCATTTTCCACTGAGACCTATAACTAAATAATCTGAAATTACCATTGTTTGTTGACTATTCCTCAACCAGAATGCAAGCTCAGTGAGGCAGGCGCTTTGTTTATCTTGTTTGGTGATGTATTTCCAGCACTTAGAATGCGGTAAATGTTCATTAAATTTGTTAATGCATAAATAAAAAGTAGAATTTGGCTTTCTTTTTACAATTCTATACTTTAGAATCTTTGAGAAGTTAGTTAGATCATGCTATGAAAGCCTTCATGAATTTCTAAGCCAATAAACCAAAGGTCCAATACTGACAAACCATGTACCATATTTGGCCTTCACATATGTTTGTTTTATGTAGCAGATACTTTGGAGCCTTATTATCATTCCTTTGGCCTAACTGTGTTTCAGTTGCTGAAAGTTCAGGTTCACCTCTGATTGACAAGGTCCCATCTCAAGCAGGTGCAGAATTATTCTCCTTTCTGCCTTCTGCCTTTTCTATGTCCTGGAGACACTAGGCATATATATAAATACAAGCCTGAAGTGGGCTATATAAATGCTCCCCAGGGCAAATGTCAACCGTCAACCACTGTGGGAGCCATGCTTCATCCTCACTTCCCTCAAATAGAAATTCTGGAAAAAATTTACACTTCTTAGAAGTCCCAGCCAAACTGAGCTCCTGTGCCTTCAGCGGAGACTTGGCCAGCACACCCTTATATTGACTTTTCCTATTCTCGTCTCACCCCTCTGCTGCCTTACTCCTGTTTCTGGAATCACCTCCTTAACACATGGTCTATGGCTAAGTTATTGTGACAGCTTTGCTTTCAGGGAAGCCAAGTTAGGTCTCTAACTTACATAGTTCTTTTTTAATTGTAAATTAATTGTCCAAATTTAAAACTCAAAGTATTTTATGTTAAATTCTGGGTTTTCAACTTTGTAGGCTGCTGGAGATACATCACTAAACAAGATAAACAAAACGTCTGCCTCATTGAGCTTGCATTCTGTTTGGGGAACAGTCAACCAACAGTGGGTAAGGTAGTTTCAGATTACTCAGTTATAGGTTCTTGTAGAAAATGAAACAGGGTAAGCTGGTAGTGAGAGGAACATGGCTGCTATTTTAGATAGGGTGGCCATGTAGCTTAGTATGCTACATGTAGCTGCATATACAGTACTTTTTATAGCTCTTGTTTAGTAAAAACAATTGTAGTTCATATGGACATTAGCTTGTTTTCAAATCTTCAACCTCATAGTTGTTAACTGGTCGTTTCAGCTGTCTTGTAAGGAAAATGGTCTTAAAACTGTGATTCCATTGGGCGTTAGAGGAGATAAGGAGATTTCCAATTGTAGAATGCAACAGAAAGAAAATTTTTAGTTCTTGGCTGCATTAGGAAATCTCCTGTGGAATGGGAAATCAAGAAATTAATGACTAAGGTGCTAAAATGGACAGTTCATCAGTGCTTGTGAATATAATCACTTCATTACTCAATCAACTCAGCCTTATAATTTCTAGGTTAAGACAATTATAACATGACTACCATACTTCGAAGTCTCATAAATACAACATGTTCATTTAACCATTTAGTAATAAAAAAAGAGTTTAATTGCAATAGTGGTAAATTCTTCTTGTCTATGCATACCATGTTTTGCTTGTAGGAACATAGCCTTTATCTTCCCACCTTCCATAGACTCAATTATTTGTGGTTCTTGTCTCAGGTATAGTTTACATCTTGGTCTCTTTTTTCTAATTTGCTCAGTTCGCTTAAAAGCAATCCGTATTCCTGAATTAATCTTGACATTTGATTAGGATTTAGGCTTGTCTAATATTTTGGAGATGATTTTCCATAACTTTGGTAATACAATGTCTCAGATTGCTTATGAACAAATCAGCCTCATAATTTATAATTTACAATTCTTCTGTGTCTGACTTGTAGACCATATCAAATTTATCATGCTGTAACTCTAATAATCTACTCTTGTGTACATATATGAGAATACCATATTATATCCAGATCTGTTACTTTTTGAATGTCTTGAAACATTTCCTTATGAGAAATACCTCTCTGCTCTTTGGTAAGAACTGTCAATCACAGGGCACAATTTCCCCTTTCACAGAAAAATAGTCTACAGGCTGGCCAATCAGAGCACTCTGTCTTTAAGTTACAGGATTGGTTCAGAGAGCCATTCTGAGTCATCTCTTGAAATTTTGCTGAAACCATTCAGAAAGAGGTTACATCTTTTTCTTTTCATTGAGATTGATGTAATTTAATGTAAATTTGAAGTTGCTAGTGGCCATTCTTGACAGAATGCGGAGAATTTTCCTTGAAGAGGGACTCAATATAAAGGAAAACAAAGAAGAATGGAAAGAAAGAGGGACGAAGGTAGAGAAAAAGAAACAGCAAAAAGCTTTCTCAAATGGCAAAAGACAAATGACAGCATTTGAACCTCCATGTCTAGCCTTGTCTGAAGCAAGAAAGATCTATCTTTTCAGTTACCTTAGCCCAAGAATTACATATTTTTCTTAAGCAAGCTTAAGACAAAATTATCTTCTGCATTTGGCTAATGCTTGATGTGTCTATTCAGGGTAAGACTGGTGGGCTTAGGCTATGCCACTGTAGATGTCTTTTCATCCACCATGAAGCCTGTGGTTATTACCAGGATCAGTTACCTGGAGAGGAAGGAAGCCTTCAGGTAGAAACTCAGAGCTGAGGGGATGGGCCTGAGGTAAGATGGAAGTTTCCATCCCTTTCTATGTCTTAATGGTGACAAAGCCAGATATTGGGGGATATGTACTTGCAGAAATAGAATTTGGCAGCGAAAGGAAGGAGCCCTGCAGTGGGTAAAAAGCTAAAGATAAGTAAGTTATGCAATATATGTTAGTTATTCTTATGGAGCTCCTCTTAGCATGTATTGCTATACTGTTATATTCTAGCCTTCAGTAAAGCTTAATTTGGGCATTAAGTCTGTCTCAGCTGAGCTAAATGGTATACCAAGGAAATGCCATGCGGCCATGTAAAGGACAAAGCATTGAAAGCAGGGTATCAGTCTTTGACCCCGAGGCCAGCAGGTGATATAATCATTAAAACAATCACTGAGGAGAGTGTTCCGAGCTACGAGTTGAGACAGTAGAGTACAACCTTCCTTTCCAAGAAGAGACTCTCTCTCACTGACTACTTTGAAACATCTGAGTTTTATTTCATTAAAGAAGGCATAAATGTATTACACCAATTACATGAAAGCATAAAATCGAACATCTGAAGCAAAGAAAAATATTAATGTCCTAAATGGCAAAAGCAACAACGTCTGATTTCTTGCAATCAAATAGATCACTACACTTCTCACTACACTTTCCACTACACTTCCAGACTTGGGGCACAGATGGCAGTGAGCTAGGCCAGTGCAGAAGAAATGAGACAAAGTATAGACATATGGATAGAAGAGGCATCAAAGATTATTGCCGGCAGGCAGGGAGAGAAATTATTGGAAAGGAAGTTCCACTAAAGCTTGAAATTTGTCTCTTTTGGATTCTGGGGTATGCTCAGTGCCAAGAAGCATACCTAGCACATAGTAGGTCAAACCATGAAACTGGGGCTATTTAAATTCTTCTTACCTCTGATTAGGGTTGGTCCTAAGAAATAGGCATATGCAGATTGCGAAGGTAGGGATCCTGTGGCCCCAAATGTTGAGATGAGGTAGAAGGAAAGCAGAAACCTCTAATCTGGCTAGTTGAAAAATACCTGTACTATATTCAGTTTATGAACAGTGATAGTCCCATGATACATTTTAACTCTCTGTGAGAGTAAAAGTTCTACTCATTTGCTTCTCTGGAGCGGTAAGAAGTAAGGGCCAGCATCACAACCTGTACAGAAGGTACTGCCTTTATTTTCCATTTTAAACCTCATATTTGTTTCCGTTGAGTTTGTTATTAATACATTTTTTTTTTTAAATTTCCATGCTTTCAAAGAGAAATGTTTTTCTCCTTTATTGTTTGTACCAGCTGGAGATTGACCCAGATAATATTACTGGTAGGTGGATGAACATTTGTCTTTCCTATGTTTGAATAACATCAAAAGTAAAACTTACAAACAGTGCTCAATTCTGAAAAATGTTAGTGCTGCAAAAATACATTTTTTTTTCTTTTAGACCAATATCTCACAGATAATTTGATACAGAAGATCTGTATCAGCCATGGACTCTCACTGCAATCAACAGAAATGGACTCTGCTTAGTTTGCGCAGAAAAAAGATTACTGAAAAAAATATTTGTTAGCTCAAAGGCTGCCCAGGGGAGCAATCAGACTCAGAAGCCATGCGGCCAGAGATACAACCAAAATCAAATCATAAAACTAGTCCCGTAAGGACACAGTGGCTGCTGCCACTTAGCGTCAGGTATCATAGATTGCACAGTTGACACTGCTGGCACTATACATTGGATACTACTACAGATGCACTGGCAATACTATCCTTGGAAACCAGATATTGTTGCTACAACCACTGCAAGCAGAAGTGTTCTCCCCTGTCTCCTTTTTGTTAAGACTAGCTCTCAATTCAAAGTGAGGCAGAAGAAGGTACTCTTATTTTCTTTTTAATAAATAAACTCTCACAGAAGTAACCCCACAGCAGACATCCTTCAATGTTTCTTTGGTCAAAATTGGGTCACATAACCTTTTTAAAGCCAACCACTCACAAGAACAATAAAATAACCATGATTGGCTAGATGATTTACCTACTGGGGCGGAGATGTGACCAGCCTTCCTTGGAGTATAAAGTCACACAGAGGAACATGGGTACTCATACAAAATTGCAGTTTTGTTCACAAGAAGGAGAATGGCTATTGGGTTGGCAACCAATGTGGTGGACATTTATATAGAACCCAAATATCTTCACACTATGGGCCCATTTTATGAGACCCACCCATGTGCTACTTCCCAAACCTCCTTGTCACCAATCCTCTGCTCTCTTTATTCTTTTCATGTCCATGACGATCTGACCAAACCATTTGTTACTGTCTATCAATTTCTCTCTTTCCAGGCAAAAGCAAAGCTGTTAGACCACTCAAAGTTCTACCTACTGGGAGAATTTCCCACCTTCACTTCAGTGGGACTAAGGGAGACCCAGCAATCCACTTGAAACTGGTGCTAGTTTATTATGCAAAGTCATCTGTAAAGCATGGCTTTCTTTTTCTTTAGTTAACTGATAATAGAGAATTGTTCATGATGTTGTAAGTGTTGTTTTGTGGAGAGGTGACAGTGTGGCATGAGCAGGCATACTAAGAAGCTATCAGTATGTGAAACTTGAGCTTTTAGGACCTGCTCAGATGTACTCACTTATATACTATTTCTACTTGGATGTGTTTGGCTTTATAGCTGGGTGGGTCAGATAACATTCAGTTCATGATAAGTGGCTTATATTTCATAGACACCTGGTTTCTACCAGTGTCCATTAGCAGGCCAAATGCTATTATTCCTCTAAAGAATGGTTACCCACTAAAGAAGTTGTAGCTTTGTTCTAAAGTTTTGATGTTTCTGCTGTGAACCTTGTATTCAGTCTTTCACACCACAGATTTCATTTGATTTTTGAGCACCACTAATCTCATTGGGTCCTAAAAGGCCATATGGAAAAGTTGCAGCCCGGATCAACTGGAGAATCTTCCTCTGTGCCCTTCTCAAAGCTGACAGATTTTCAGGTCACTCAGGAAAGAGCTGAAGGGCATACAAAATATGATATATATTGCTTCTAAAATTCAAAAAGCACCATCAATCATTGCACTTTTTTCTAGAGGCAGAAAAAAAAAATTATCCCTGACTTTGGAGAGGATAAACTCACATGCCATATAACACAGATTCCAAGAAAATTCACAATATTACCATAGAATTTACTTCCCACCTTCTAGCATGCGTAGGTTTAATATAAAATTCCAGCCACTTTCTGCTCTCTGGTGTTCATATTATCACCAATTTAGCTTAGAGAATGGTGAAACAAACTAGTTCTCATAGACTAATTTATGGCAGAGAGAACACAGAGTCAAAATAACCTTGAGTTAAAAATATATTTCTGTCACTTTAGATGAAATCAAACTACTTCTGATGTTCTCTGTTTATTGGAACAGAGAAAAGGGATTGTCCAGATAAAAGCTGCAGTCGATATGCCACAGCGTATGTGGATTTGCAGCAATAAAACAACTACATTCAGAAGATGGTATGTACTTGATATTATTACTTGATTTAGCCTATAGTAATCCCTCCCCTGTGATTCTCAAGACTTACCCATCTTTTGCACTGGACAAAAGTGGGGATGTGATAGAAAACACAGTGGCCTCATCTTTGTGATTTCTCTAGAGATGCTCTCAGAAAGAAAGAAAGAAAGAAAAAATTTGTGAGTGTGGTAATTTGTTTTATTGACATATAACAGAATACTCTATGATTTACTATTTTGGTTAGGAAGTTGAGCTCCTGAGTTTTCACTAAGCCATTTCTACCATGACAGCTTTATTAGTCTCCACTCAACATGTAAGGAGCCAGGGCTGGAATTCTGCTATTTGCTGAAGTCATCTATCCCAATAATACACCCAGAAACTAAGGAAATAATCATGGTACAGGGGCAGGGTCCTATAGGAATGTGTCAATTAATGTTCTATGCACTGGATCACTCTGGGTACTTTGAGTAGAAAGAGTTTTAAGACAGGGAATTGAGTGCTTAAAAATCACTAGAAATGCAGAGAGGCAGGCATCAAAAGGCCACCACCTTTTATTTACCTAAATAAAAAATTTCAATGCAATTTCAGTTACAAAGTAGTTTAAATAAAGTAAAGGTTGGGAGAGAAGTAGTGTGTGCATTACTTTAAGTACATGTCCTGATATACATACACTTCCTGAAACAAGCTGATGTTTTCTAAGTGTGGTGAATTAAAAATGATGACAAAACTGTTTATAGCTCCTTTCATCAAGAGGTGGAATCTATTTTCTACCCCTTAATTCTGGGCTGGCCTTGAGTATTAGTCTGCTAAAAGGTGCCATAAAAAATACCATGACTAAGTGGCTTAACCAATAGATATTTATTTTCTCACAGTTCTGGAAGGTGGAAGTCCAAGATCAAGGTGCTAACAGGGTTGGTTTCTGGTGAGGCTGCTCTCCTTGGCTTGTAGAAGGTCACCTTCTCACTGTGACCTTTTCTTTGTGCATGCACATATCTAGTGTCCTTTACTCTTATAAGGGCACTAGTCCTATGACCTCATTTAAGGGAACATAATTCAGTCCTTAACACCTTGCAACATGCTTTGATCAATAGAATGCTGTAGAAGTGATGATTTGTAACTTCTAACATCTCAAGGCCTTTGCAACTTCAGCTCTCATGCTCTTTGGAATCTCAACAATATGTGAAAAAGCCTGAGCTAGCCTGCTGGAAAGGCTATGTGGGGAACTGAGGCGCCTTGGTCGTTAACCCCAGCTAACTGCCCACTGACTGCAGTTGACATTATGTGGAGCAGAGATGAGTGGTCTCAACTGAATCCTGCACAGATTGCTGACCCAAGAATTGTGAACTAATAAATGGTGTTATATTCAGCCATTAAGTTTTGCGGTAGTTTTTATGCAGTATAGATAACTGATACACCAAACCTTTTATAATTTTTCTTATTTCTTCATGTTCTATCCTTTTACTGTCATTTTAGTGTGGTCTGGAAAAGAAGCAAGCCAAAAAGTATATTATCATTCAACTGTGCTTAATTAGAAGTCAAGAATTTATACATTATAGTTTTTAAAAGAGGAATAACTTAAAACCTCAGTCTTATTTTATATGTAAAAAAAAAACCCATAAATAACATATAGAACGATATGGGAATTGATAATATAAGTAATCCCATGCATTCCTATAAAATATGATGTGACGTTCTGAGCAGGGGCTGGGAAAATGGCATTCTACTTCTGTTTACTGCAAATACCTGATGAGCCCCTGCTACATGCTATTGAATTACACCCTGTGGTAGGCAGGTACATAGACTGCGAGATGAGTGGGGAAAAGAAGGTGAAAATGAGAGGTAAAAGTTCCATTAATAAACAAAGTAAAACTCTTAATTAGATAAAATTCAAAAATATATAATTTTTCTTTATCTCATCTTTCTTAATATGTATATCATATTCTAATAATGTATGTATGTATCATTAGATAATATATGTATAGAGTTTAGGAATAAAAATGTACATATATTTATATATGAGAGAAAATGCTCATAATATTTTTACTTACACCTATAAATAATCAAAAAATATGGAGGATGAGCTAAAAAGCATGGTTGCCTTTTTCAGAGACAAGTATAGAAGAAAAATATACCTGTCATCTAATATAAATAAACACATCTATGCCACGACAAAGGCCCTGGGAAAATGTCACAACATATCTATCCATAGTAAATATGTATTGACCTACTCTGGCCTGAGGTAGAAGTCTAAAAATCTAAACATTATTTTAGGGTCATTTTTAAGGGTTCATACCTATTATCAAATGTTACAGAAAACATCTCTGGAGCTGCCCTACCTCCTGGTTCATCTTCCAGTGGCCTAATCAGACTAACTCAAGTGGTTTGCACTTTGTTCTGGGCACCCAGCTTCAAATGCACCCTGGTGTGATCTCCAACACCAGGAAAGAGACTCATTTTAAGCTGAGAGCTCACTACATGGGGGAATTTTATTGTACCAGTTGCCTGGCAGCTTCTACTACAGATATTTTCTATCCTTCTGGCTATTTTCACCTTTCTTTCAAATTTTTTTTTCTCCTAAATGACTTTTATTCATAGTCTTCTGGTCTTTAAGTACCTACCATGACCATTTTCATGATTTATTGACTGTTTTGCTTTTTGTTCTCCTCTTAGACCTCCTTCACCTCCACATCTGCTTTCTTCCCTTTCATTTTTTCCCCATTCATTTATTCCATGCTGTCCTAGCTGTTTTCCTTTGTTCAATTCAGAACATCAGCCGGAAGCTTCTCTGTTGCTAAGTAACAACATCACCCACGTACACCCCTTTCCACTCTCTGCTCATTTCTTCTGTTGCTTTTATAAGCACATAGGTCAAATAGTCTTTAAAAGAAAATGAAGGATGCTTCTGTTTTCTCATCATTCCAAGGGGATGCACACCCTCCTATACCCTGCCTCCTTTCGCTAGATTTTGGTTTCTTGTTTTATCAGGTAATTTATCTCAGGCTATGAGACAACACTGAAAAAAGCATAAAACATCCCTTTGAGCTTAGACAGTTTATGGATGGGAGAAAGGGGTATAATTTCTACTAAAGGAACAAAAGAGAGAATGTTTAAAGTTTAGGCCTGGCATGGGCTCATCAAGGGCTTCTGCCCAGATCCCTGAAGCAAATCCAGGTTGTGAGAAGTTTTAAGAGGTTTCCATTAGAGATCAAGATAGCTAGTAAGTCCCTCTTACAGATCTTTATGATCTTTATCTTGTTGCGTTGTGAGGAAGCTACTAATTGGTATGGTGAGTACGGTTTGTACAAAATAAAGAATAAAAGCAATGTATGAACTCATTATGTCCTTTTCCAAATCTCAGTCCTTTTCCAGACATCAGTCTGACATGGTACTTGTACCAAAAGCATAATTGGACTTGTGTCAGCCCTTCTTACAACATGCTCTTAAGAGATTCCAAGTCTTCTGGCACATTTTAATAGTTCAATGGCAATGGTGACTCCATATGTCCACACTCTAGGACAGAGTAACAGAGATACCAGAATCTTGAAGAAATCTTTTTTTCACCTTTGCATGCCATAAATAATTTCCCTCCCTAGTGTGAATTCTTTCTCTCTCTTTGTGCATTTATGCAATGCCTGGGAGGCCTTCCTCGATAACCCTGCCCCACACTGTTCTCAGCTCTTTGCCACAGTCAGCACTGAGCAAATTGGGGGGGGCGATGGGGGTTCCTTTGTTTGTAGTACCTTAGCCTTTCACAATGTGTGTCCCTGCTCCTTGGGAACTGCTCTCTGTGAGGGAAGGACTCTGGTCCTGCATGTAGTGTATATTCAATAAATTGCCTTAAATTTAATCATAGAACACAGATATTCTAACAAGAGCGTTGTTGTCGGTTTCATTTTCTATAGAGAAGGAACAGTAGTTTTCCTTGTATTAAAGTCCAAGTTCATCAGCAATCAAAGTACTAGAAATGAACCTTATATATTTCTATCATTATCCTGATTTTCAGAATGAGCATTTCAATAGGAAAAAACTTCAAGAGCCTTACTTGTCAGGACCCGTTGATATTCTGAAAGTAGAATCCTTAATGAGACTAAAACCTACTTCAAGGTATTCTAAGAATGCCTGACCAGGACTGGAATTGGCAAGCTAATACAATTTTTCTTCTAGAATCAAGCCCCTTTGAGATGTTAGTTCTTCTGATAGGTTCAGAAAATTTTAATGATTTCAGTTTTTATCATCTCAAATAGTGAAATGGGTATTTGAACTTCTTAAAATTATTGTTTTATGCACTGCTTACCTTAAACAACAGAAAATGATACAATATTTACTTTTAACTCTCTTCTCTCCAACTTAAGTTATCAGTCAACATCATCTATGTCATATTAATTTATTTTCTTTTCATCGCTATATGTTTAATTCCTTTATCGCCGTTTATCTCACCTCATTAATGTGACCTACAGTCTCATAGTCCCTACTATCATTGAAAATTGTGAGAGAAAACGGACCTACTCTCCACCTGGAACATATACATAGTGATATATTCATTCGACCATGTACAACCTCAGCCACATCCTCAACCCATCACCCGGGACTGTTTTACCTCTGAAACCTTCAGGTGAGAATTTCTTTCTCCAACCATCAACTCCTCCTCTTGCAGCTCTCATTTAGCTACTCTTCACATACCCCAGGACCTTCTCTTCATGAGCTCATTCCTATTCTTTCCTTATTAGTCTCCTCCTTTCTTCACTCCTTCCCTAATCAGCAGAGATCCCATGATCCATCACTTCGACCACTCTCTCTAGTATCTCAAGTCCCTCGATCCGCATTAGCCTGGCAAATCCCGAACCTTGAATGAGTTCATCTTTATATTTTCCCTGTCTGCACCCATGCTATTGAGGCCTCTTGGAGAACTAACACAATTCTGCCACAGGTGCTAATGCAACTCTGTGTCATCAAGCACAGGTCCCTCAAAGTTGCACAACAACTCCTACCATATTCTTCCACATCTACTTGTTGTTATAAAGCATCATTCACTCATTAATTCATTTATGCGTTCCATCATTTCCTAAATATTTATTTGATGCATACTCTAGCAGATTTGGGTTCCAGAGATAACTGTGAGTAACACAGACAAGGTCTCAGTCCTCAGAGAGTAAAGATCTAGCATAGAAAAATAAAATTAAAATGATTCCAGAGTATTCAATTATTTGGAGGCTAATTTTTGAGAATAATGATGAATGGATAAAATATTTTCTATGATGAGAGGGAGATAAAATGGCTCTGGAAACACAAGAGGGTTGATGGGCAGTTTTGAGGGACCAATCCTTGATGACATGGAGTTAGAATAGCATCTGTGGCTGAATCGTGTTGTTTCTTCTGGAGACCTCAATAGCCTGGGTGCAGAGAGAGAAAACATGAAGATGAACTCATTCAAGGCTGGGGTTTTACCATGCTCATGAGGGGCAAGAGAGTTGAGATATTAGAGAGAAACACTATGAACAAGATAATAGTTCAGAATCAAAAGAATTAATGGATGTATAGTGGCTTTTGATATTTATTTCTTTTCTAAACCAATACTAAACAAACAACTCCTATCATATGACTGTCCAGAAAATTATTCAGCAGTTACAAGGGATCTTCACTCTGAAAAGTAGTGTTCTCCTTATGTATCATTCTAAGAGATATAGAAAAGATTAATTTTTGCTAATTATTCCATATTTTGTTTTTATTTTTTAACATTAAACAAATACAATGAAAATATTCTCATTTAAAAAAAATTCACACATTATAGAAGTACTCAGAATAAAAGTAAACCCTCCCAACATTCATTCTCTTTTCTCATTTCTTGTCCCTGCACACAAGCCCTATTAAGAGACTGATATGTGTCTGTATGGTTCTCCTTTCTACGGGTTTACATACAAAGAGAGGTTTGCAGGCAAATGCATACATACCTAAGTTATGGAAACAGCACAGTTAAATTGTTTTTCTGAGAGGGGGAAATGTAAACATTAAAAAGGAGAGTCTTCCCTTAAATTCGAACTCGCTATGAAGCAAATCATTTAGACCTGCACTTAAGCTATTTTCCATATGCTGATAAAAAAGCTAAATGGTAGAGACTATAAATGATCCAGAGAACAAAACAAAGAACTTACTTGCTGACTCACCAGGTTGAGATGATAATCTCAAGTAAAATTATACTTTGTTATATGCTTTTATCACAAATTATACCTAAGTGAGGAAACGCAACAGAGAGGATCTGTAAAGATAGCTAAAGACCCTATTTATTATATGTTTTCATTACAAACACAGAATTTATCCATTTGAAGTGTAAACTGTCTTTAACTATTGATATCAGGGTTTGTGAAGCATGTTTTAAATAATATAGAAGTCATAACATATGGCAAATATGATTGATATGTAATAAATCGTGCTTCTTGTTAGTCACTTCGGAACTAATTGAACCCCCAGAAAATTGACTCACTGGGTTTTATTTATTTTTATCTTTTTTTCCTATCTTGAACTAGTCATATATTTCCCACATTATAAAAACTCAGTGCATCTTTTGGAATTTGACCTAACTTTTATAATTGCTGTTAGCTACTTGCTGCATGAGTCAAATAATAGGTTTTAATAATTTCTAAGAGAAAGTTTCTTTCATAATGTGCATATATGCATATATAATGTTGGATAAAGCTATACAATATATATTGTATAACTCGCTTTTATTAATTTAACAATATGCTTAAATCCTTTCATGCAGTAAATGTAGATTTATTTTGTTCTTTTTAACTCCTCATTCTCTTCCACAATAAAGAAGTACCATAATTTATTAAACTACTTTTTTTATGGTTACTATAAACAATGGTCTAATGGGATGTTTATGCACATAATTTAGTTTGCCTATCTAAATATTTCTGTAGGATACATGCCTGAAATTAGAATTTTTAGGTAAAAAGGACTTTATACTTTTTTATTTTTATAGATATTAAAATAAATGCAAACTTTCATGTGTCAAAATGAGCAAAATGTTAATTAACAGAATAGCAAATCTAAATCACTAACAAATACTATAAAAATACTCAAACTGATAAATAACCAAGAAAATAGAAATTAAATGATAGGCTATCACTTTATATCTATTAAACTGGCAAAAATTTAAAATACCAATAAAACTTAGTACTGTTAGAAATATGTGAGAAAGCTGCTTCAGCTTTTTTTGGAAAGCTATCTAGCCACATATGTTAAAATTAAAAATATATGTAGACTTTGACCAACAAACTCACTTCTAGACTCCAATTCCATAAAAATAAAAGGTCAGAAGTTCAAAATATATAAACAAAGATGTTTTGGACAGCATTCATTGCTTTCTACAAATATTTGTTAAGTGCTGACTATGTTGCATCACTTCAGAAATGAACAAGACACAGGCCCCGCCCTTAAGGTACTTACAGCTTACGGGGGAAACACATAAATGCACAAGCAGTTGGAGCTCATGAGAGAGGTGCTACATAGGTAATCTGGGCCTAGGATGAAGGGCTGCAAAAACTTAACTGAAAAGGAGGCTTGCAAGACTTTGTAAGATAAAGCATGTTTCTAAGGCCTTGGATGAAGTTCTGTGGTCCAGGATGGCTGAACAGAGTAAGATAACTGGACATAGGGAAAAAACATAACCAATGTACTTGCCATGAAACGAAATTATGTTAATAAAAGTCACGGGTAATCCAATTTTTCTAACAGTGGTGGAGACAGAATATGAGGTGCACAAAGTAAAAAAAGATTCTCTTTGGGAGAATAGAATCAAAAGAGCATATTATTAAATAGTAACGAAAAATGCTATTGTGTTCATTTGCCTGGTACAGAGTATACTCTTGAAAGGTATTTGTTGAACCAATTAAGACATGAGAAGAGCATACAAAAAGGTTTACCTGAGTAAACTTAGATTTAGTCAATAATGTCACCTATTCAAGACTTTTCCTTGAATAGACTTTTCCTCCTTCCCTCCCTTTCTTCTTTCCTTTCTTCCTTCCTTCCATTCTTTTTCTCCACCATTTTTTAGAAGGAAAGACTACAGTCACAGAGATTCTAAATCCTGTTAACCTCACCTTGACCCTATTATTTCATCATTTAACGAGGCAAAATCATCAGCTCTTAAATCATGAAACTTTAAATGCCAAAACCGTGCTGAGCAATTTTAAAAGTATGAAGTTATATAGGAAAAGAATGTCTACATTACAAACAAATAAACAAAATAGATAGTTCATTTGAGACTGCTAATTTATCACAACTGAGAGGATGCAACAGATCTTAGGGAGGGATTGCCAGACTACGGAGAAACAAGAGTAGCACATCTAGAAAGAAGGTACATTTTCTCCCCAACGATCATCATTGAAGGAAAAAGCATTAGCGTGGGTTCTGTTATGGAAAGGCTGGGACCTCCATGGAATAATGAACATGTTCCCAGAGTTTAAGTGCTGCCTGGCACTGCTCCCATATCAACAGCAAAACAACTGCATAGCAACCTACATTTGCCATTTCCTCACCCATTACTGTTGTCCAGAGAAAACACTCCCACTGCTCCCTGTCTGTTCTGCAAATTTTGTCAAACAGGAGTTGAGTCTACGTGCCAAGTTGAGGAGCGACACATGCTGGCATTTCCCAGCACATGCTGTTCACCACGTGGGTTCTTGGAGCACTGCCTCTTGGTTTCGGAGGAGCTAGAGCTGCTCTCCCCTCCCCCATTTCCTCTCACAAAGACAACATGCAATAACAATTAGCAAGTATCTGTGTTCGAGCTCCCAACTGGCCAAGGACCCTTTAGATCCAGAGACTTGTTTTATGAATATTAGGAAAGAAAGAGTTTCCAACTTGTTTTGTGCACAGACTTCATAATAAGAGCAGAACAACAGTCGCTTCTAAAACAAAGAAAACCCTCTCACTCTCAATGCTGCTTTGCAAGGACCATTTACTATCTGTTTATTTCCTCAGGGCAGTGCTGTGTATCAGGACTTCAGCAATGGTATTAACAAACAAATCCAGACTGGAGTACTTTTCCTCTTGCTATAGGGTGTTTCCTTAAACTTTCCTATGTGCCTCTGAGTAAGATTAGAAAATATAATTTACATAATAAGTCTAGCAAATGACTCACAGTGAATAAGTATAAATCAGGTTGAAGTTTGTCATCTTCAAGAGAAAAAAAGTAAAATGCTCTACAATTGGAGAAACAACTCACTTTTCAAACCTCCTCAAAGGATGTCTTCAAATGTAGGCAGGAAATGGGTTTGTGGGGTTTAAGTTAAGTTCAAGAAAACTCACATGGCAAGAGCAAGATCCGGCCTCATCATACATATTCATAAGAGGCAACCTGAGCTCCCCTGTGAAACCACACTGTGACTGTGTTGCCTGCACACAGCTGGGAAACTCTCTAGCAGTGGGGAGCACGGGTACCTTTCTTTACAACATGGCTCAGAAGAATGATGATTGTTCATTGACGACTTAACCCACACATTGACTGGATTTTCTCCATAGGCCTTATGACAGCTCAAGAAGCATCCATTTTAGAGCCATTATTGTGCAAGTGTGAATTTCAAGGCTTTGGCTAATAAGAAGCAAAAAGAAATATGGTTATTTATTTTCAATAGAGCATCGGGCATTTATTATTAATACTCTAATAGAGAAATAGGTCAATATGGCATACATAGGAAGATAATTATGTTCTATATACTGCTTCTATTATCAACAGACTTTCTATAACAAAATAACCTAGAGTTAGTTTCACCTGCCAGAAAATATAAACCAAGAGCCTTGATGTTCCAACAGGAGTTAGAGATGCACGTATTGGATTTTTCATTTATGCACTCAATAAATAGTTACTTAGAATCAGTATGTGCTGAGTACTATTCTAAGCATTAGGAAAATTGCAATGAACAAAACAGATAAAAGTCTCTCCATCATGAAGCCGATGACAATCTATTGTCATTCTATTCTAGGGAGAAAGAACACCTTATTGTGTACCTATCACAAAAGTCTTGGACCTTCTTCAATTTCCTTCAAATGCCCTTGCTGACTCTGTCAATGAAGTTGCTATGTGTACCCATGTCTGCTGTGTGAAAAAGAGAGACAGAAAGAAAGAGAGAGAGAGACAGAATGAGAGAGAGAGAGAGAGAGAGAGAGAGAGAGAGAGAGAGAGAGAGAGAGAGAGAGAGAGAGAAGAAAGCAACATTGAAATTTAGAGAATGAACTAAGAGGGGAATTATTTTAAAAGTGATAAAAAGGTTTACCTGTATGATCTAATAAAAGACATTAGTACTTGGAAACACAAAAGAACACTAGTGCAGATGAAAAAACCTACTATGTTCTGTGTTAGAAAAACACAAAATATTATCAAGATGTCAACTTTCTTCAATTTAATATAAAAACTTGACACAGAACCTAAAATCCTTCATTATAATGTTTTGAACTAGATAAATCAATTGATTATAAAGCAAGAAGAAAAATCCAGGGGAAGAATGTAGTGGGGGAAGGATTAGTGCTATCAGACATTGAAATATAAAGCTTCAGTAACTAAGAATGCGGTAACCCATAAATAGACAAAAAATGAAACTGAATTAATACCCAGAAATAGTTTCAAATGCATATGGAAATGTAATATCCGAACAACATGGCACATTCCCAATGAGTCTGTTTATCTCACCACCACTGTCAACCATGCTGCGTGGTCCTTTGCCTCTTTCTCATTAACAGCCTCAATGCTAACCAGAGGTTCTTGTCATAGAACAGCTGAGGATTAGGAAAGAGTGCAGGGTTTAGACAGTAAAAAACCAAAGGGCTTATCCTTCTTTACCGCTTGGAGCTTGGAGACCTTGAATATATAGCTCAACTGCACTAAGCTTAGGTTTCATTGTATAATATGAGAATAATAAAATCTATCTCAAAGAATTATTGTGAGGGTAAAATAAGTTAATATGTATATATCGACTTAACAAATTCTGGTACTTAAAAAACAAACATCGTAGTTGAATAATTTGGTGGGCATCTTAACTCCAGGTTGATTGTATAACAACTTATCTATCTGTTGATAAAAATTGCTCCCTAAAAATCTAAAATTCTTTTTGCCACACAACATTAAATAAATAAGATTTGGAAAAAAGAAAGAATTATCTTTAAAGTCAGCTTTTAGAATCAATAATTTCTTTATGGGAAAAAAAAAAAACTCTTTACAAAGGAGATGGAGTTCTTTAGTGGGTTGATTCAATCTAGCAAGAAAATTTGGTTACATAGCACAGTGAAGGACTTTCTGACTTGAATGTTTTTAAGGAAAATGGAATTTTTAAAGATGATCCTGGCGTGAAACAGAACCAATGGAAATCTGTCCTGCGTGTGGAGATTGCCCAAAGCTTGGGTGTGGTATCAAAAATGGAGACTGACTTTTGCACAAAAGAAGCTTGAGCAATTTATGGAGAGGGTAGAAGAACAAATACAACTGCATGTAAATTTTTAATTTTGACCTTTAGTTGTGTTGTACAATTCAGTGTCTAAGGGATAAAAGGATGTTGTAGAGAGTTGTGGGAATGAAAACATGGAAATCTCATATACTCTGGGAAAACATCGTGACAAAGACAACCTTGAGCAGTATTGGAAAGAGATAAAGTGGCATCACTTGGTGGAATATGTCAGGCTGAATAGCCTGGGGATGCCTCAGGAATGGAAAGCATCGATGGCTGCAATAAAGGCATATAAAACAATGAGTTGAGAAACAAGCTGATAGAATTCTTGCTGAATAGCCATAATTTAATTTTGTCAGGCAAGTGATGGAAAGAATACTTGCTGCTAGGCAGGATGGTTTGCATAAAGAAGGCACTAAAGGTGAGAGAGGAAAAAGCTATTCTCATTGTCCAATTCAGCCCATACCAGTGAGAATGAAGACAGTATTAGGCTTTGAAAAGGCCTGTAGAGCCAGGAATTGTGAAATTGGTGATTTTCTGGACTAAATGATAGAAGGGAAAGGTTTGATAAGGTTAGGAACATAAGAGGCTGGCAGGAGAATGGAGCCATTGACAACAACAGGGACCTTCAGAGCCAGAAGGAGTTTGTAAGGACAGGGACAGAAAATAAGTCTGATTTTGGCTACATTTAGCTGTAGGTGGAAAACAACCAACATACGACCCAAACTACCAGAAACAGAATCAAACTTTAAATAGAATTCAGAATTCTTAGCAAAAGAATATTTTGCTATTTTATCATTATAAAGCTAAATGTTTTTCCCATCTAAAATATGTGTAAAAATTTGTGAAGGTCATGCTTTTCACTGACCCATATCTTATTTAAAGAAAAAAATGTATCTGTTATAGACACCAATAAAATAATTCTTCCTTCCACCCCCCTCCTCAGTAGAGAAAATAGCAGAGGGGCACATTTTTGGCAATCTTGCTGAGAGGGGAAATAGTTCACGCAAGATCATTACCTCTACCATCTGTCTTGCTCCAAAGTTCGTCAGCTGTTAAATTAACGCATTTTCCTTAGATCATCATTTTGGTCCTTTCTTGGACACTGGTCATTGAATAAGTAAGATGAAACTAGGTCACTGTGTAGACTCCCTGATAGACATCAGTGTTGGGGGCACATTTGGTTGCAATGGAAATGCAGGGTATACCTAATTATTGTATTCACGATGTCACATAAGAAAATTTGACATTATTATGTTATCATTCACACCTTGTTCTCCATAACTGGATTGATTATTCTCTCAGTTTACCAGGTTTGGTTTTGAATAATCCTCAAGTGTTTTTGCTCCCTCAAGACAAGTCCTCAATGGATTTTCAAAGAATTTTGAGAATGCGTTCTCAAAAGAATGTATTACATTTTCAAACATTTTTAGAAGCAAAGCTTTTATTTTCCTAATGAGAATGCCAACGTATTAAACAGTCGATAGTCATGAGGGTCTTTCACTTTCCAGTTAAAATTTCAGGGATTGATGGAAACACGTCATTCTTTGTGAAGCTCTGAAGTGTCTGTCGAAATGAAGGCAAGTCCAAAAGAGAAACTAGCATCTTTTGAGCACCAACAGAAGAGCATAGCTGCCCAGTGAAATTACATATAAGAGCCAGCATTATATGTGATCTAATATGGTTTTAAAAACACCAGCCACACTTTGTGGTACATAAAAGCACAGGTGTTAGAGTCAGACAGACCTGGGTCTGAATCCTGCTGTTTGATCAGCAGACTGCTTAGCTCTCCAAGACTCAGTTTAAACATCTGCGAAATGAATAAATAATACTTGTTTAAATATTATGAGGGGAAAATGAGGTAATGTGTATAGAGCTAACACAGTGCTTAACATATAGTGAGTGCTCATAAATGGCAAATAATAATTATAATAGTAAAACAACAATAATAATGATACTTGCCTTAGTTTATCATCATCACAGTGGTAAGAAGGCACTGTGGAGCTATAATAAGTGTATACCTGGCTAGCGCAACCTGAAATGGAATTTCTAACTCTCCTAACAGAAATAGCATCAGCAAGAGAGGCATTAAGGAATTAAAATGCCACTTGGGTATAAGGTACCTTCAGCAGAGTACGTATGAGTTTAGTTAGAAAACCTTGACAGCCAAATAAGCTGTCTTCTTTCTGACAGAATCCTGGTACCTTCTTCTATATAATAGACATTGTCTTATTTTAAGAATCTCCAGGGAAACATTCCACAACTTCCCTTAATAACCTATTTTAGTGTATAGTAATTGTTCCTCTTAGTAAATCCTCAAAGCTAATCTAAATCCTCTGTGCTCTAGTTTTGGCCCAGTCTTCTCACATTTAATTCAGATTTTATTGATGCTTGTATTGGTATTGAGTTAAATTAGAGTCAGAAATATATACGCATGTGTGAACATGTGCTTTCAGGATCAACACTTGCTCCCGATAGTCAACCATAATGAGTTAACATGCAGGAGAGGGTGCCGTTGTTAATGTGACCAGAAATACACTAGTAGTGCTTGCTTACAGGCACAGCCAAAGTTCATCCTTGACAATCATCACACTACAACTTGTGTGACATGAATTAGAAATAAGCAGCATTGGCTTATTCTGCTCAGGGCATCATTTTCCACCCACCTTCTGGAGGCCTCAGCCTTTGCATAGTGTCCAGGATCAAAAACAACAAATCCCCTGAAGCCACCACCAAGGTGCAAGTGGCTTTCCTTTATCATTGCGCATTAGAGAGTACCAGTCAGAGAGCCATTGCTTTATTTGGTGGATTAGAAAAGCAGTGCTGAAAAGGGACTCAGGTCAGACGAGGCACGTGCCCAGGCATCTCCCAGCAGAGCCAGGCTAACTGCTAAAGACCCCAAAGACTTTACATTTAAACTAAGTCAGAATTTCTGAAGATGGTTTTTTGAAACACAATCTCCTAGGTACTTCCCCGCTCTCCAAAAAAACAAGTGATAAAAATATTCAGGACAGACAAGATACAGAGGTGGATTGACCATAAGCTGAGGAGGAATAAGCTTTATATGTTTAGGTCCCATCCAGAGCTCCATATACTCACCGTTAGTGTGGCTTGGACCACAATTTCCTGGACCACTCTGAGACCCACTTACCTCTTCTGTATAAGAAGATTAATAACATCTTGCTTACACCCAGTGTTTCTTTTCTTAAAAAAGCCATCAAAAAGAGCTTCAGGACCCACAAAGCCAGATACCACCCCTGACTTCATACTGTACTACTCTTTGGAAGAGTTGTAATGCCTGTTTATCAAATCCACTAAATCCTGAAAGAAAGATTTCTACTTAATTTTACTTAATTGATGTCTCCTTCTAAGTGGGAGCAAGACAACACTCTCTCTTACCCAGCGAGCACCTGTTACCTGGAAGGGATAGATGTAAGAGTTCACAAAGTCTTCCCGCCACCCAGACCCCTCCGGAGATCTGCATGGCCCTTCTCCCAGTCCCCACCTTTCTAGACATTCTCTTCTTAAAGACATTTCACCAGGCAGGTAAGCAGGACTCCAGAGTCCCATTTTGATGCCCAGATATCCATTAGGAGTGTCTGTCTTTTTCAGAGCTTACATGTCAGGTCTATTACCACTCTCAGGTAGAAACTTCTGGGTATTGCCTGAGCTCCCAGGCAGGACTTGGTACTTAAGGAGATAAAGAGAAAAAGGAATAGAAAAGAAAACTAGGAAGAACAACGATGACTGGTAAACTGACATTTTATTTACATCAGGGGAACGTAAAATTGTTGTGAATATAATACCCCTCTATATACTTAGTTTTCTATGTAAGGTGCTTATAAATTTTTGTATAGGAGTGAATTGACAATAGTATTTTTCTTTTTAAGCATTCAATTTTTAGAAGAAAAGAGACTCTAAGCTCCATTTTGATATTAGGAAGAGAGGGCTGACTATCCACCATGCCCTTTTGGAATTGTGATGAGAGAAGAAAGACATATTCTTGGGCTTCCCCCTCTCCCACCCAAACTAACCTACTCACTCAAAACCCAAAGTGGGTTTTGTCCAAACCTCAAAGTGGGGCCTTGGTAGGGGGTAAGGGCATGGAGGCCTGAGGCGTAAATGGCTGCTACAGTTCCCATGTGTCAGCCTCCTTGAAATGTTTGCTTTGAAGGGCAGAAATCCCTGTTGTGGTAGAAAGACCCAGCATGGAGGTCAGAGGGTGGCAGGAGTCACAGCCCTGCCACTTACTGATTCTGCACAATTTCTTGGACCCCCCTCTGAGACCCAGTTTTCTCCTCTATGTAACAGGATTGATGGTACCTGGTCTGCACTTAATGGTGTTCAATAGCTGTAGCATCTGCTTTTGTGATGAGTTGATAGTCTGGGTCAAGGGCATGGGGTCCTCAGCAAACATTAAGCAGAAACCGCTCATGTGACCTCGACCACAGCAGCCTTGTCTTCTACCTCCCTACCCATCACTCAAACCAGGCCCCCTGTGGTTTTTCACTCCCTCTCACTCAGATTTCAACCTATAAGGACAGCTAGAGGTCATAACGCTTAGACATCAGCAAGCCCAGATGTCCAGCCCAGGTGGACATGCTCTCGCCACAGGCGCCTGCAGTGGTGGGGGCTGCTGGAGATTTGGCTCGGCTGCTGCAAGAAAAGGAAACAGTCAGTGCTGTTTTTGATTTTGGCTTCTGGGTTTTCTCTCTTTTGTTCTTTAACCCAGGAAATCATGAGATAAGCACCTGGGCTTATCTTCCTGGCTGATTTCTTGTCTGAGTCTACTCTTATTGTTCTTGTCCAACAGAGTTAATGTTCTCAATTTCATTTCACTTTCTCTTTTCACCCTTGAACGCCCATCTCTACCTTTTCTGATTGCCTTTCTCCACTTTCCCATCCTTTTGCCTCCTCAGTTCCCTAAAGTCCCTTGGAAAGCTTCTGCACAAATAAGCAAATTCATCTTTCTCATTAGGGATTAGGGGCAATTCTGCTGCAGGGGAAGCTTTTGCATGCGAATATCCTAGGCTGCCCCCGTGAGCCCCTAGGGTTCAGACTGCTTCACTGTGAAATACATCTTACACCGTAAGCCAGAGCTTATGTGCAGATATAACTGAAACCATTTTTATCCTTAGAAGATGTGAAGCACTCTGATATTTTCTATTCCATTCTATTTAATTTTTGTCTTTCCTTCTTTCCTTCCTTCTTTCCTTCCTTCCTTCCTTCCTTCCTTCCTTCCTTCCTTCCTTCCTTCCTTCCTTCCATTTTCCTTCGTTTCTTCTTTCCTTCCTCCCCATCTCCACATTGTTCCTTACCCACTAAACTGATCTCAGGAATCATTACTGTCATTAATAGATAGAGAATTAAGAGCACTGTCCACTGGCCCTGGGGAAGAAGCCCTTTCTTTCATTTTCTGAAACACGTACTATTTGCATATAATAAGAAATCAATTCCTCCTCAAACAGATAAAATTTAAATTCTCCTGGAGTGAACTGAGACAAGGACAGAAGAAAAACAGGTCTTTAAGGTATATGGTGGTACCATCTTGGGATTCAGGAAAAGGGAGTAATTGTCTTGATGCTTTGAGGTCTTCCATTTCTTCTCCTCATGAGGCCCCAATGTTTTCTGCTGACCTCTCTCCTCCCCGAGAAACAGTTCTGAGGAAGGAACTGCAGTAGGCAGGATAACGGCCCCCGAAGATGTCCCTGTCCTACCCTGTGAGTATGTTGGTTATGTGATATGGCAAAGGGAAATTAAGGTTGCTAAGCTGCTGATCTTGTAATGGGGAGAACATCCTGACTGTCTGGTATGGACCAATGTAATCACAAGAGTTCTTGTAAGAGAAAAAGGGAGGCAGGAGAGTCAAAGTGATGAAATACATGAAAGACTCCATGACTTCTGATTCTGCTGTAAGGAGCTCGAAAGTTGCCGCTCCAGCCTCACAACAAGTAAAAAGCTGAACAGTTTGAAAAACCAATCACTCTTCTTGAAACCATAAGAAAGAGAAGGACACAGGGCAAGCTACTGCCTACAAGATTAGAGAGACAGACAGGTGACCACAGGGCATCTCAGCTTCTCCAGCAGAGACTTGGGAGTGGAAACCACCAGGGGAACCAGTGCTGGGGTTATAATAAATTGTAATTGATGAGTTGCTGGAGGCTCAATGCAGAGAAGGCTGAGTTCAAAACTCCAGGGGAATCCAGTCATCCGGGGCCCTCGTGATATTGTGAGTTTTACCTCCGGGAGCTCTTGACGAGGTTTCCACAGCAAATACTGGACAAAAATTCCGTCATGCTTCCAGCAAAGAAAAAAGGAACCATTTTTGAAATATGCCAGAACCCTCCGTCCTTAGCAAGATCTGCCCTCAGGAGAATCTAGTTAACTAGACCGCAACCTGCTGGAGTATTCTCAGACCCTAACTGACCTGAGGAAAGGAAATACCCAGTTTCAGCCCACTCTAGCCGTCCTGTTTTCCTAAGAAGTGAGGGGGAAAAAGCTAAGAAACACTCATGAGTTTACAGTCCAGAACCATACTCTCTCTAAAAGACTGAGACCTAATTACGGGACTATAGAATGCTTTCCCCTCCCCCACACCTCACCACCCCATCACTAAAGTCATCTTTACAGCAGTTCCTTTACCTGATACATCATATCTGGCTACTAAGAAAAAAAATGACAAGGTATATCAAGACAATCAAATATTGTTTTCAGAGACTGAGCAAGCATCAGAACCAGACATTGCAGGGATGCTGGAATTATCAGACTGGGAATTTAAAACGACTTTAATTAATATGTTAAGGGCTCTAATGGATGAAGTAGACAGCAGGCAAGACAGACTCCACCAGCCATTATTGGCTTAGAAAATGAAAAGGTGCCACAAACCAACGAAGGAGAGCAGTCTCTAGAAGGTGGAAAAAAACAAAAACAAAAAATGATTCTCTCTTTGATGCTCCAGAAAGGAAAACAACTCTGCCAGCACCTTGATTTTAGCCCAGTGAGACTCACTTCAGACTTCTGACCTCTAGAATCAGAAGATAACAAATGTGTGTTGTTTTAAGCCACTAAGTTTGTGGTGATGTGTTACAGCAGCAATAGGAAACTAATACAGATATATTTTTGGCCAATTACAATACACTATGAATCAGAGCACTTCTGAGTCTGGGGTTTATTTTAAATACCTGCTTTCTTCTTCCAAGGCTGGCCCTGGCACTTGGTATTGTCCTCAGACTGGGAAAGGAAGAACTGGCAAATGCCTAGCCTCAAACAGTTATGTGGCCTGCCAACAGTTATGCTGGGCCACTGAGATCAGGGTAGCTGGCTGAGTGCTGGAGGACAGGGCACATAAATGTGATGCTGTGGAAAGTGGGGCTTCCCTGGAGGGCTGGTTCTTCCCCTATATCTCAGCAAAGATCACAAAATTCTGTCACCCTGCAAGTTGTAATTTTACCTAATTTTTTTAAAGAATAAAGACAGTTACTGTGACTTAATGTCTAAGCTGACTAGACCGCAGAGCCCCACCCCCCAAAACAGTTCTGGAGCAGAGATTTCCTAGAGCAGATTGAAGTGAGGAGGGTTTCTTGTGACACGATGACAGCTCTTGTGAGCTCCTATCGGGTTGGACCTGGACCTTCTAAAACTCCTCTGTCCCCTTCATGGTTAGCTTCTACCTCAGGACTTCTATTGCCTGGACAAGAGTCCTGAGAAAACAGCTTAAGCTCCTCGACTTTGTTTCCTTCTCAATAAAATGCCAGCCAGCACTGCCCAGTTCAGAGACTCAGACTACAGCATCCACAGCAGACTTAACCAAAGCTGTTGAAGGACTGTGTGAGGATTTCGCTGTATGTTTAGAGGTGCTTTCTCTCTGCTGGGAAGCCCAAGATTTTGTGCACACTCCATCTTGAAATGGATGTGTGTGCACGTGTGTGTGCGTGTGTGCGTGTGTCTACAAAATTACAATATATTAAATATACGAAATTATGTTTCTGACTGTGGGTCTTTTCACTAGAGTCAAGAGTTACTCTCTACTCAGGACCCTTCTCTCTACAAAGCCAGAGAAATATAGCTTTCATCGATTATGCCAGAGAAATATTAGGAATGGATATTTTGCCAAGATTTTTTCCTTCTAGCCCAGACATAGAGCTTAAGAGTGCTTCTACCTCAAAATATTGTTTGTGTCATAGGTCTATACATTCTGACATGTTTGTGACCTTCAGGATGCTAGATTCTCTACTAATAATTAGTCTCCTTATATTAGAGAAGCTGCTTAGAACACTAACAACTACCAAAGCTCAGTGTCTCTAGAATGAATGATTCAACTTTTTTTAAATTAATCTATTTGTTTGTTTGTTTGTTTGTTTGTTTGTTTATATTTATTTTTACTAGTCAACGTTGACTAGTTGGCTAGCTCATGATCTCACGGTCATAAGCCTTGCCCTGCTCAATCTCTAGCTAATCCTGACTCCGCAAAATGGCTAGAATCTTTTGCCCCACATTCTAAGAGTTATGCTCAGGCACCCTTTCTGGACTATCTCTGTGGTAAGATCTGATAACTAGGATTCTGAGTACTGAGAATTTTCCCTTTTCAACCTGCTGAATTCTCTAGCCACTTGAAGCTTGAGGGTATGCCATGCTCTTGTCAATCTCTCTGCTGGGAATATCCTAACCATGAACTGCTAACAAACTTCCTCAGTATCTTCTGCCTACCTAAGTTCTTGTTGGATCCCAGAATATTGCCACCTGCCAGAATCTCACCCTGGGAACCCTGCAACTTTGTGATGTTGGGCCATCCTGAAGCTCATTTCTGCCATGCTACCTATTTTGTCGACTGCATTTTTTCTTGGCACCTGTTCCTTGGTGCCTGTTTCCCCAGCCCCTCCCAAGCTGCCTATCCCACTGCAGTTAACTGGGTCGTGCCTGGCCATATCCCAAGATATGTCAGCAATTGATAGATCACACTTCAGGAGCCAGAAAATCTTACTAGACTGAAATGTTAATTAGGATAGGAACTCTTGGAATGTAGCAGCAGGCAGAGCAATCAAGGTTTGGATGGTGGGGAGGAATGTGTAAGCATCACATTAGGGAATCACTGAGCAAAATACAAAATGAGATGCCTCAAATGGAAGAAAAAATTAATGGAAGCTGATTTTACAAAGCCTAAAAGTTTTAATTTTCTTCTTGTTGTTTTTTGTTTGTTTATATATTTTAAATTATTTTTAATTGCAATGAAATATTCATAAAATTTACCACCTTAACCATCATTAAGTGTACTGTTTAGTGGCATTAAGTACCTTTGCATTGCTGTACAATCATGGCTACCATCCATCTCCAGAGCTCTTTTCATCTTGCAGACCTGAAACTCTGTACCCTTTAAACAATACACCCCTCTTTTCTCCCTCCCACCAGGCCCTGGCAAGTACCATTCTACTTTCTGTCTCTATGAATTTAACTACTGTGGGTACCTCACATCAGTGGAATCATACAGTATCTGTCTTTTTGTGACTGGCTTATTTCATTTAACATAATGTCTTCAAGGTTCATTCATGTTTTAGCATGTGTCAGAATCTCCTTCCCTTTTAAGACTGAGTAATAGTCCATTTTATGTATATGTCTATTTCGTTTAATCATTCTTCCCTTGATGGACACTTGAGTTGCTCCTACCATTTGGCTATTGTGAATAACGCTGCTATGGACATGGGTATACAAATAGCTTTTAAGTCCCTGTTCCATTCTTTTGGGTATACCCCAAAATGGAATTGCTGAATCACATGGGAAATTTTTTTTTTCCATTTTTTGAGAAACTGCCATATCATTTTCTACAGCGGTTTCACCATTTTTCATTCCCACCAACAGCGCACAAGAGTTCCAATTTCTCTGCATCCTTTTCAATACTTGTTTTTTTGTTTTTGTTTTGTTTGTTTATTTGTTTGTTTGTTTAAATAGTAGCCATCCTAATAGGTATGAAGTGCTATCTTTTTTCCCCATAAATCATTTCAAAGTTTTCAGCCTCGGAAAATATTTACAAGTGAATATCTTGTCATCCCTCCTCCCACAGATGAATATTGTTCATGTTAGATAATATTACTTCTTTGTCCTCACTAATTTCTAGACTGATGGTATTTTTAACAACAAAATTTTCCATATATTTAAGTCTAAAGTTTAGTAAGGGCCTTATCAAAATGAACTAAAGATCTCAATATGAGTATTTGTTTCTGTTTTCATGATTTTGGTGGCTATAGGTTTGTTTTTACTTTGCCTTCCTTCAGAATTCCAGTGAATTGTTTTCCCAAGGTGATGATGTATTCTGTTGGTACGCAAAAAAAAACTAAAAAGTTTTAAGGTTTATGAGAGTCTTTAAAAGATCATTAAATCCTTAGAAATGTGGAAGGGGTCATAATTATTCACAATGGTCATCACTCAAATTATCCCACTACCAAAATATTTCAAGAAATGAAGACATGTTAAATCATTGTATTTCACATATAATCTAATAAGAATATAGTGATTAAAAATGTTAAATTTAATTATTAATTTAAACATTCACATTAATTTTATGTTATTGAACTATTTTTTTTTAACTATGGGATCACAGTTTTTATAAATGGCCCTTAATTATGTATAAATTAAACAAATTATATTCATGAAGTAATTTTGCCACTTTTTAAATTCATGGTGCTTTTATGTTTTTATATAAAACAAATTCTAAAACCTACACTTAAAATTTTCTTTTTTACATAATTTTCTAAATTCTACTCATTCTTCAAGGCCTAGCTCAAGTGCTAGAAAATAATCTTCAAGAGGACAGGGATTTTGCCAGTGTTGTTTAATTCTGTATGACCATTACTTAGAAGACTACCTAGTACTAGGAAGTGCTCTATAAATGTATTTTGAATAGAAGATGAATAAATAAGTGAATTAATTAATTAATTAATATCCCAGATTGTACTGCTTACTCCCGCGTCTAAACTTCTACAGCATGTGGACTCGATTCACATAACTTATATGACTCAGAACATGTACATTTTATTTTGGGCATTTGTGTTGTCCATCAAACATTTACATTTATCCTCCTAGCATGTGGTACAATCACACTGTCCCCTCCCCTTCAAAGTTAGGTATGAAGATGCACTTGCTTTAGACAATGACATATGAGCATAAGTGACAAGTGTAACATCTAGGAGATGGCTCTAAGAGCCACTGGGTGATTCATCACCTTTCCTTTCTCCTGCTTCAAAGATTATAAAAATAAATAGCAGTATGGAGCCTGCATTAGCCTGGGTTCCTGAGTGACTACAGTGAGCAAAACTCCCATGTCAGTTTGTGATGGTCATGTAGGAGGAGTGAGGAATAACCTTTGTTGTTATAATCCTCCCAAATGTGGAGGTTATTTGTTTCTGCAGCATAGCCCAGCCATCCCTGACTATTACACACTTTGTACCTGTATTTTTCTATTAATTTGTGTCCTCTGTCCTCAACTGGATCCTAAGCTCTTTGAAAAGACCGACTATGCCTTACAGTCTTTTGATTTCCCTTTGTCCAGTTCAGTACCTTAAAAATTGTAGACACTTGATAAATGTTTACTGATTGTGGGTGGTGGCAATGATAATGATGGTGTCGGTGGTGGAGAAAAAGATGACAATGACATGAAGTCAATATCAGATATACTCTTATTTTGAAGCAACCACTTTGGCTTCTGTATTTTCGATTTTTTTTAAAAAAAATGCCCAGTTAGAAACAGAAACAGACTGGAATTTACCATGGTTTTTGACCTTATAAAATATACACATTTTTCCCGAAACTAACATAAAATAATATTGAACGTCAACTCTAACTGAAAAATATAAGTGAATAAATAAATAAATAAAATGTACATTTTGATCATATTTGCTATGTACCCCAGAAACCTAACATTTATCAAACAGAAACATATGTAAACAATGCTGAGATTCTAGTCATATAAGTTTTTATGTTAAATATAATGATTAGCTATAAATCATAATCGCAGACTGTAATTAAGGAAACACCTCTTGCATAAACATGCTTTCAACCTGTCACTCACCTGATTTAAAACTTATGTCCCTTTTTGTTTGCTTTACAATGCCTAGTATCGTATAGCGCTGGATATTTTGCGATATCTGGTGTGGCTTCAAGGCTATCCTACCCCATTTTCAATGATTGTCCATTTGGACAGATCTTTTTAACAAATGAAAAAACAAAGCCATCCCTAGAGTTTGGCTGTGGGTGAGCATAAATGGCTTGAAACTGCTATGGATAATTTATCCCTTGGAAATTTTTTAAGATGTGCTTCCTACATTAAGTCATTTGTACAGCCTTGGACAGAGGATGATAGTAACATCTTCCATGTTTTCCTATAAGAACAACTGATCCCAAGTCTAATTATAATAGGATCTTAAAAAGCATGGCAATTTTCTTGGAGCTACTTCCTCAACATTACTTAATCTTAGTAATTTAGAAGGTACCTAAAGACTGCACCACTGAAGGAGAAACAAGGTCAATTTGTCTGTTTGTTCTCCCCCAGCACAGACTGTCATCATTTCCCCCCTCACCTCTCCGTCGCTTCAGTCATTGATACCACTGATACCTGCTCTTTGTCTCCCACTGCTCTGTTTTCACTTTTCCTCACAGTCCCAGAGTTGGGATTTCTCCTCCCTCCTGACCTTCATCAGTATTTCAACCTCCCATCCTTTCTCCAATTACAGTGAATATTTTCAACATTGATTTCCATATCCCTTTTCTCAGTTTCTCTTTCCCTAAGTGCTTTTGAGAGAAAAGATAATTGAGGTATGTCACTCAGAGATCGCTATCTTCTGCTGACACTGAACATCTCCCTAAATGGACGAATGGGCAAAGTAATGCTTAGAATAAGGACCGGAAGACATGGTGGACTATCAAATAGAGGAGACATAGAGGATGTAGTTAATTCTGCGAAGTTTGATTGGTGGAGGCTGAAATAAAATTAATTACAATTATGCAAAGAGAAGGTGGTCATATGAAATTGATGAGCAAAGAAAATATAAGTCCCACTTCCTATCCCACCCCCAGACTTTCACATATGATTTTCTAATTCCCATGTTAATCCACTTTCCTTCTATGTTCATCACCCTTACTTTTACCTTTCTCTCATTTACAATCCATCAGCACATCCAATCACTTCTACTTTAGAAATACATCTAAGCACATCCACCATTATCAGTCTAGTCCAAGTCACCATAATACCTTACCTGGACTATTATGATAACCTCCCAACTAGTCTCTCTGTATTTCCACTCTTGCCTCTCTGTGCTATTCTCAATGCAACAGCCAGGATTTTAAAAATAGACATCACATGATGTCATTCCTTTTGCTCCAACAGTACATCCATAGCTCACAGTAATAAAATTCCAAGCCCTAATGAATGTTCCAAGACATTACCTATCCTCTGATACTTTTCTAATCTTATCTCCTACTACTTTACTTTAACAAACATTCCTAGTATGTTTTTATGGTATACCCTGTGCAGACACTATATTGTCTCCTTATAAAGGTGCCTCCCTAGGTAGCCATACAGCTTGTCCTTTGAATTAGCTGAGCTACAAGCTAAGCTACCATAGCAAAACACAGTTACATAATTCAGAATAGAATTTTATTTCTCTCTCATATAAAAGTGCAGGATGGTAGGGCAGCTCTGCCATGTCACATTATGGTCTCCAAGGTTGTTGCAATTGTCACCATCTCCCAGTTATAAGAGAAAAGGTAAGTATCTTTAAAGAGATGACCCAGAGTTGTACACATCACTTCTGCTCACATTCAGTTAGTCCATGGCACATGGAGTTGCAAGAAAAGCTGGGAAATGTAGTCCGTACAAATGTCATCCATTTGCTTGGCAAACACTCTGAAGGTTCTATTATTAAAGGCATTAAGAAGATAAAGGATACTGGAGTGCCATTAGCAGTCTCTGTCATACCCCCACCCTTGATTTGGGACTCTGCTCAAATATACCTTCATCAGAAAACTCTTCCCTTTTCAGCCTTCTGAAAATATCCTCCTACTGTCATTCTTTATCTCTTTACTGTACTTTTTATTCTTTTTTAGCAAAAGTATTATCAGTTGACACATTCTAGTGTTATTTATTCACTGCTTCCCCTCACCAGGACAAAACACTGAATACCCTGAGAACAGGGCTTCCAGTTTGCTCACTGCTATATCCTCAGTGCCTAGAGCAGTGCTGAGCACATAGCAGGCATTATATTTGTTCAGTGAATGAATGAATGAATGAATGAATGAATAGCTATCGAATCACATTTAGAGTTCAATAAATATATAACGAAGAATGGTAGACAGGATTTCTAATGAAATGTATTAAAGTCACATGGTTATTAATATTCTATGAGTTTCAAGTGTACAGTTCTATAGAACATCATCTGTACATTGCATTGTGTGCTGCTCACCATCCCAAAACAGGATTTTAATTTATTCTTGAAAGTTAGAGGAACACTAATTAAAGCTGCCAGCAATTATCTATTTCTGTAACACATCTTTTTTCATTGAAAATAATTAGTAGAATGAGCCATTTATTTATTACAAATATGGAGTATATTAGTCAGGGTTCTCCAGAGAAACAGAACCAATAGGCTACATATATACATACATGAGAGAAGATTTATTATTGGAATTGGCTCATAGGGTTATGGAAGCCAAGAATTCCCTCAATCTATCTGCTATCTGCAAGTTAGAGAACCAGGAAAACCGGTGGTAGAGTTTAGTGTGAGTCTGAAGGCCTGAGAATGCAAAGGTCAATGGCATAATTCCTGGTCTGAGTCCAAAAGTTTGAGAACCAGGAGCACCAATGTCCGAAGTCTGGGAGCAGGAGGAGCGGCTGCCTCAGCTCAAGCAGAGAGAGAGCGAATTTACCCTTACTCTGCCTTTTAGTTCTTTTCGGGCCTTCAATTGATTGGATGAGGCCTACCCACAATGAGGAAGACTGTCTGCTTTCCTCAGTCTACTGATTCAAATACTGATCTCTCTTGGAGACACCATTGCAGGCACACCAGAAATAGTGTTTTACCAGCTAGCTGGGCATCCCTTAGCATAGTCAAGTTGACACATAAAATTAACCATCACATGCAGCAAAAAAATCCATACACTGTTTTGAGGAAAATGTGACATTACCATTAATCTGAAGAAATTGCAACTTGAGATATTAAATGTTCTGCATAGTAATAAAAACGAAGGCTACATTTCATGAGTTTTTACTTTACCAAGTTAAAGAAGGGTGTTAGGAATTTGGGGGTTGAGATTGGACTGTCCTTGAAGATTCTCATAGTTTTTCAAAGTTATTTGTGTGTCTTCATGTCCCAATGTGCCCATAGGAGGTTGCGAACCTGAGCCACAGCAGGAGGGAGAAGCAGCCTGATCTTCCCTTCACCCCGTGCTGAAAGCTAAGGATGACCATGAGAAGGGGTAAACCGACATGGACCAGGGCTTTGGCAGTTGGTGTCCTACACATGGTGAAATTTAAGATTGTGAAATGTATAACCAGCCATTTGAGTGCCTTGTCTGGTCCACGGAGGAAGCCTAGCCACATGAGTGGGTTAAGCTTTTTTGAAGGACATGGATAATCTTACTGTCAGCCGTCCCAGTGTAGGAATGAAGCCCAGGATGGAGGAAGAAAGACACCTCTCTTCCTGAGACTGGACTCAAAAGTAGGAAGCTGCCTGGGCCTTTGGTGAGCTTTGGTGAAGATTGATCTAGCCCCTCCATGAGGAAGTCTGATGGAAGTTTCCTTTAATATCCCTGGCTCTGAGATTGGTCTGGGCAGATGACCCAGCCGCAGTGCCTGTTACTCTTTTTGCTGGGTTTCTGTTTATCCCCACCACAGTCTGGTCTTTGATGGGCTTTGAGGACTAAAGGGAGCAACGAGCGTTCCTGCTCAGAGAAACGAGCACAGGAGACCCAGAGGGCCCTGGAGAAGCCAGACCCAGGTTGCATGTGGAGAATTCGTGGAGCTCCAAAGCATCGAGATTCAACAGATTATACCCTTTCCTCTTGAATTATGTGCTAAGGATTTTATATCTATTTGTTTTGATTCTTCAACTAGATGGCAAGCTCCTCTCGGGGAGGAGGAGTGTCTCTCATTTCTTTTATGTTCCTTACTACACCTAGCACTATTTCACACACCTTACAGTGCTCAATTAACATATTTTTATTAAATATTGAAGAAGAGGCTAAGAATCACTGATCTACAACCAGTTCTTATAACTAAGTGCCCTTCATCCTGAATCACATAAAGAATGAGTGTTAGTTTCTTAATGCCGCTGTAACAACTGGCTACAAACTTGGTGACTTCAAAGAACAAAAATTGATTCTCTCACAGTTCTGGAGGCTAGAAATCTAAAATCATTTTCACTGAGCCAAAATCAAGGTGTCAGCATAGCCACTCCCTCTGGAGGTTCTGGGAAGAATTCATTCCTCGCTGCCGCCAGCCTCTGGTGACAGTCAGCAATCCTTGGCCTACCTATGGCCACATCACTCCAGTTCCTGCCTCCATGGTTACGTTGTCTTCTCTGCTGAGTGTCAAATCTCCCTCTGTCTCTTTTTTATACAGACACTTGTGATTGTATTTAGGCTCCTGGATAATCCAGGATAGTTTCTCCATTTTAAAATTCTTAATTTAATTACATCTGCAGATTCTTTTTCCATCTAAGATAAGATTTACAGTTTCTAAGGATTAAAATATATCTTTAGGAGTCATTATTCAACCTACTATAAGTTATAATTTAAACAATATTCTTAAAATTTGGCTGAGTAAATAGAGCAATGAAAAAAGACAATGTTAAACAAATAAAGTAAACAAAAAAGTTCTCAATGAAGTAATGACTGGCCTACACACGTACGCACACACGTACCCACACACGCGTGAGTTTGTGCGTCAGCAAAAGTATTTCTTATTCCGTCTTCATCTTCATTATGGACCAGCATCTCATTTACAGAGAAAAACAAGACATAATTAAAACACATAGTTGAGGTATTTAATTGAAACTGACAACATGGAAAAAAAAAAAAAAGGTTGGGTTCTATATACAGAGAGGTTTGTTTGTAACTAAAGTATTTTGAAACTTCATTTAGTGAAAACAGCATTTAAGGTAAATATGGGTTAAAGAACTATTAGGACAGGTAGCCTGAGATAAGACATAAAGGAATTTTCAAATGTTACTGTCAAATTATGATCTTACCCCACTATTTCCTTCTAAATACCATGAGGAATTAAGAAATAATGTGAAATATAATTATAATACCCAACATTTATATAAGAATTTACAGTTTCAAAAACCTCTTGACATTTCTAATCCAATTTGTTTCTCACCACAACTAGATGAAATAGGCACAGTGAGTATTATTTCTCCCAGTTTTCAGAAAAACAAATAGATGTAGAGAGAGTAAATGACTTGCTCAAGAAAATCTAGCAAATAATTGTCAGATGTTAACAATAACTCAGGTTTTCAACTCTGGAGTCAATATACCACCAGGTACATTGGTATTAAATTCAAGATTATAAAGATAGTAATGAATTTAATCATTAATTGAGAAATGTGTAAATTGACATTTGAGAGAGAGAGTTCTTGGCTGATAAGCTGTTTGTCCTGCTGGAACCCTGGCAGCTACTCAGTTACTCTACTAATCTGTCTCTTCCATATTTGTCTGGGTCTACTTCTAAACTAGCCCCAAACTTAATCCAAATCTGGGGATATTCCTGACATACAAAAGTACTGGCAGCAAGCCCAGCAATCTGGTTTTTATTTTGGTTTCGTAGCTTAGTTTAATGAGCATATCTTGGAACTCAAATTTCAAGCAATCATATGGTATTATTTATTGATCCAAAAATATGTGTAAGGCATTGTGTCAGGTACTGTGGGGAACCTCAGAAAAGCATCCATCATCTACTCACCTGCTCATTTATCTATCCATCTATCCATTGTCTATCCATCCATCCATCTATTCATCAATCCATTTGTTCATTTAATGTTGACTAATCACTTGCTATAGACAGGCATTGGAATCAAAGATGAACAAAATATGGTTGTTACTATTAAGACTTTCACAGTCCAATGAGGGGGAGACATATTAACAAATCAGTAAAATAAGCTGTGATAAATCCAACACTGGAGTTATATGCAGGGACCAGGAAAGCATTCCCAGAAGCACATCTGAAATGCATTTTAGAACAAGCGGAGTCATCAGGGAGAGGGAGGAGTAAGAGAAGGGGGCAGAGGACACGTGAACAAAGCCCCAGAGCCGAGATACAGCACAGCGCACAATACATGTGCCTCTGCAACACCAGGATCAAGAATCTGAATCCTCAAACTCCTTTTTTCACCCATCTTCCACTGTAGGCTCCCAAGTAAGAGCCACGGTCACAGGGGTATACTCTGGGCAAGGCCACTTTATTCATAGAACATCGTGTTTGAAGCTAATGAGCTGTGTTGGACCATTCATTAAAGTTTGCGGCCCTGCTCCAGTGGAGGGAAGAGAAGAGAAAATCTGGCTTCTCAAACTCTACTACTGTTCACCATGTGAGTGGGTGACTCAAGAATATCAACAACTATCCAAGGGAGGAATCAAAGGCTAAGGGGAGGACTCAGAAAGATCCTTCAGGAGGAAGTAAGAATTTTTAATGTCCAACATTTTTGACTCCCTCCTAGACGGTTTCACTGTCCAACCCAGTATCACAGTTGTTTGTCCTGGACCCTTCTTAGCGTTCCTTTCCTCTTCCTGTGGGGTGAGGCTACAGATGGGGGAGAGCACGACCCCTAGTGGATGGAGTGTGACACTGACTGATCAAGGAGGTTGGGTCTTGGGGGATCAGAACTAGCATATCCCCAACTCTGTATTTCTTAGAGCCTAAACTGAAAAGCATGGCGTAGCTTTGGAGACTAGAGCAGTACTGTTCAAAAGAAATCAAATGCCAACCACATATGTAATAGCCACATCAAAAACAGCAAAAAGAAACAGGTAAAATTAATTTTAAATCTTATTAAACCTAATATAATCAAAATTTTATCATTTGAACATGTAATTTATATTAAAAGTAATCAATGGCATAGCTTTACAAACTGTATTTTTTGTACTAAGTGTTCAAAGTTTACTGAGTAGTTCACACTTGCAAAACATTAAAATTCTGACTCTCTATGTTTCAAATGCTCAGTAGCCACGAGTGGTTAGTGTCCATCCTATTAGACAGCACAGACCTAGAATTTTTCCGGAATATACATGGAATCATGGAAGGGATTTAAGCACAACAGTGGCGTGATCATATTTGCATTCCAGACACATCACTATGGTAGATTTGAAGAAGGTAGCTTAAGGGAGAAAAGACTGGAGGTAGGAAGGTGAGGTTGGCAGCAACGGTACAGAAGAGAGATAACCAGGGTCTGAAGTAGAAGTTAGGAGAGTGCTAGTAAGTATAAGCGGGGAGTGTTAGCTAGGATCCATTCAGAAAAACAGAAAGAACCCTAGGTCTTTCAAAGAGAGGGAAACTAATGCAGTGAATTGATTATCTAGCGATGAAATTGATGAAATACCTAAGAGAGGAAAATAAAGCAATCCGGAGGTTTGCAAAAGCAGGAAGTCGCTGTCACCCCTAGGCTGAAAGGACAAAGGGAAGAGGTAGAGTTATCTGAGCCAGAAGCCGGTGCCACCTGCTGGGAACTAGAGTTATGGTGGGACTGGCTGGCATGAGCTGGGGACAGGCAGGGAAGAACTAACATTGGGGAGGTGCTATCAGAGGCAGAGCAAGGGAGGGAGAAGTACCCTGGCGTCTGCCCTCTTCCTGCCTTCCAGTCTTCCAACCGTGCCTCCACTGCCAAACCTGCCTGGAAGCCAGCTGACGAGGGAAACATACTTTCCTGCAATGCAGAGCAGAGAGAGGAAAGGTGGGGCATGGATCTGGGGGCAAACAGGCAAATGATCAGAACAAGGAGACAAATTTTAAAAACATTGAAGAGGCAACTTGGCATAATCTGGAGACTGTGTGTAGGGCACTATAGTAAGGGACACAATTTTAGGTGCTGAGTTTCCTTACCTGTCCTAAGGAACTATATAAGGGAGAAAAAAGTGCCAAGGTGACCATTGGGTTTCCCAGGCTCAGCAATTCCAGCCCCATCTTATCTGCCCATCTGTCTTTTCCAAGAGGACTTGTAATCCTTTGTGTAAACAGGTTTCCAAAAGCAGACCCACCCACTCTTCCAGTAGGCTAGATGCAACAAGACACGTCTAACTCCAAGCAGGGGCTCACATTAAAGACCTCGCTTGCACTAGCTTTAGAGACAAGGTGGATGGGGTTGCTGTCAAGTAAGAGATTACAAGGAGACGCAGATCTGGAGATGAGACTGACGATCCAATGTTAGAAATGTTGATTTTTGAGGCATATATAAGGCACGAAGGAAAGATGACTAGCAGACATTTGGATATTTGAGCCTCAAATTCAAGGGAGAGATGGCTGAAAGTATAATTTGGGAGTTCTCAGCATACAGGGGTAGCTAAAACATAAGTTGATGAGATTACTCAGAGAGAGTATGTAGAATGAGTAGATGAGGACAAAGAAGAAACAGTAGGGAATGGCCAAATGCGGGGATGTTGACAGAAAGGATATTGGTGAAGGAGGCTAAAATGTCAGCTAGAAAGAAGAACCAAGACGATGCCGAGACCCTGGAGCCCGGGAGTGGACTCTTCAGTGAGTCTGGGGAAAGAGCGAATCCATTCATTCGACTAGAAATCCACTTATTGAGCACCTACTCAATGCAAGGCACTGTTCTAGATGCTGTGGATACAACAGAAAATAAAACAACAAAACTCTGCCCAAATATGATTTACATTGTGGAATCAGTGCAGCCAAAAGGTTCAACTATATGAAGAATGAATACAGTCCAGTGGATTGAAAATTAGAATGGCTTTTGTGAACAGTTGATGAACTGCTTTGGCGAGCAGTTCCAGCAGTGATAAGCTTGGAAGACAGATTGCTATGCTCTGAGGAAATGGGAAATAAAGGAGTAGAGAGAGTGGGTGTAAACTAGTCTTTCGAGACATTGTATAAAAAATAAAGAGCAATGGGGTACTTGATAGAAGTAGCACAAGTTCAAATGAATGTTTGTTTTCCTTTGGCTAAGACATTCTTGCATGTATTTGTGGGCTAGCTGCTAGGAAAAAGGAGCCTAGAAATGTGAGAAAGTTGAAGATTTGAAGAGAGGTTGCTTGATGGAGCCAGGTTCCAAAGCAGAGAGTAGGTGAGACTCTCTGAAAGCCTTGTAAATTATGGACGGCTTAGGTATGTATTTAGAAGCAAGCCTTTCTTTCACTATTCGATTTTTTCATGACCATCTACACGGAAAAGAAACAAGGGTATCATGTACATTTCATCGAGGATGTTCTATAAGAAAGAAAGAGAGAAGCGTTTTCTTTTCTCCTCCTTTACCCTACTTTGCACCCTGGCCTTCCTCCGGCCCCTAGAATATCTTAGTGGCTAACACATAGGTAGAACACAGGACCCAGAATGGCCTCCCTAGCCTATTCAGAGCCCTGTTTGCCATCACTGTCCCCCTAATCAGGTCCTCATCTAGGAGCACTGAAGTGCAAATTTTCACAGCAGCAGAAGTGCTCCTGACTCCAGAGCCGCTAGTTTTCCAGGGCCCCAGTGTGCGGCTGGAGGGGACCACGCAGCACCTGGCTGGCACCGAGAACAGACGGAGGGACATCTTTACGGATTCCGCAACTGGAAGTGTGGATCACCGACCTGGGCTGCTCATGGAGAGACACAAGACAGTCCCCAGCCTCTAGGACAGCCTTTCCTAGTGGAGAGCTTTCAGGCTAGTGTGACAGATTTATAAGGAAAAGAAAGAAGGCTGCGTGCAATTCCTCTGCCCCAGCTCCTCTGTCTGCTCCACTTCATTGCACCTCTGCATCTTTCTAAATGAGGACAGGACTGATTTTAAAGAACCAGTGAAAGGCGAGTTTCTTTTCACTGACTGCACTGATGTCAGGCTGCATGGCTCATTCTAGAGATCCCCTCTGCCTCCAACCTTAGGGCAGAGATGGCGTGGAGGGCGCCACCCTTCTTGGCTGCCCTGGGATCAACGCACCATAGCAATCATGCAATTTCAGTGCATCGACGTACTCACTGAGTTCTCCAGGACACATTTACGTAACTCCTTCCTTCCTGATATAGAAGTCAAAACAAACCTTATTTTTCCGGGATGGTGGTATCTGCCTCTTCCCACACATCTGAGGTTGCAGGCCAAATCCTAAAACTATGATGGCTAAATGAATATAATGGAAATAATAACAGAAACTCTCTAAAGGGCAAATAAAAGAAAAAAACTAGAGGTATGTATATGTATATATCTGCATATATCAGTATTATATATACATACATATATGTACTGGTATGCATATAAATATGTATACATACATATCTGTTCACATAGATATGTATGAATGTATGCCAGTATATGCAGATACATATACAGATATATGCATATATTAAAACACACGCACACTCTGAATAATGAATGTGCACTATGAAAGTCAGAAAATAATTTCGTTCAAATGTTCACCTACATAAAATAGAATAAAAAATGGGAGTTTGAGCTTTTAAAAATTACTTCTAATGCAGTTTGTTTATGATTACAAAACAACCAGATGGAAAGCAGTCTGGAGAAAAAATCTGTTTCATCACTGGAGTGAACAAACACAATTAGAATGCTCAAAACATTCAGTCTCATGAAACTGAACAGAGCAAGGATATTTTTTTTTTTTTTTGAATGGTGACTGGATGAAATAAAGTCACCTAAGCTCCAGTAATCTCTCGAGACTCAATATCCCTTACAGCATCAGCTGCAGGCAAAAGAAAAAGAGCTGGCTAATTTGAAATTAATCATTAATATTCATTTTTTTATCTTGCTACAGCTGTAGCAACTGTGGTCTATCATGTTTACTTTCCATGTGGCAATGCATTTCTTTTGAAGAAAGCAGGATTGGCAAGCTTCCCTCACTTACTTGTTCATTTATTCATTCATTTATTTTCTTCTTAAAAGAAAAAAAATCCCTAGAGTTTTTTCTCTTCAAGTGACTTTTAAGTAACTGAGCTGAAGCGATTAGAAATCCATTTATTGTTACTGTACAATTGTTTTTCTTTTTTCAGCCATGTATTTTAAGCAAAAGAATACTTTATATTGATTATACTGAACGTACTAGGAATTCTTAAAAAGAAAAACCATAGAATCATTTTTGTCATCGATTTCAACAAAAAAAAAAATCTAGAATTAATGCACATAGGAAAAACATTGAGAGAAAATGTAGTCAGCTCTTTTAAAATGCAGTAGTAGACTATGGAAAGTCAGTTTCCATGTTATTTTTACTGTTGATCATAATAGCATGTGGTAAATGACCTAGCCATGCATGTTCTTGTTCTAAAAATGCAAAGACAAGGTTACAGCCTGTAAAAGTGAAGTATTAAGAGCATTTTCAAGTTAAGGGGCAAACTGCATTTAGTTTTTCTTTTTTCTCCTTATGGCTATGAACATCCATTTATAGTATATAAACATTTTTCGTTTATTGTTTAACCAAATCATATTTTTATTATCAAGTTCACTTTTAATAAATGTATTTTTATTTAAAAAAGAAAAAAGTCCATTATTCTGCCACACTCATAGAATCATATTAAGCATTTGAATTTTTTCACATGAATTTTTTCATTTGCATAGATTTCTACTAGTTGTTATTAAACTATATTAATTTTTATTCTGCTTTTTACACTTAGTACTGGCTCCCTGATATTTTTCTTTATTGTATTGCTGTACAGTATTCTTTTTAAAAAATTGTGGTAAAATACACATAACCTAAAATTTACCCTCTTTACCATTTTGAAGTGTACAGTCCAGTAATGTACAACCAGTCTCCACAGCTCTTCATCCCACGGTACTGAAACTCAATACCTATTAAGCAACAATGCCCATTCCTCCCTTCCCCCAGCCCATGGGAATAACCATTTTATGTTCTGCCTATAAATTTGACTACTCTAAGTACCTCATATAAGTAGAATCATATAGTATTTGCCTTTTTGTGACTGGCTTATTCCATTTAGCATAGTGTCTTCCAGGTTCATCAATGTTGTATTATGTGTCAGAATTTCCTTTCTATTGAAGGCTGAATAATGGTCCATTATATGCATATACTACATTTGTTTATCCATTCCACGTTGACGGACACTTGGGTTCTTCCACCTTTTGGCTCTTGTAAATAATGCTGCTATGAACATTGGTGTGCAAATATGTCTTCAAGACCCTGCTTTTAATTTCTTTGAGTATACACCCAGAAGTGGAATTGCTGGATCATATAATAATTCTATTTTTAGTTTTCTGAGGAAATTCCATACTGTTTTCTATGCAGCTGCACTATTATACATTCCCCCTAAAAAAGTGCACAAGGGTTCCAATTTCTTTATAGCCTCGCCAACACTTGTTATTTTCTAGGGGTTTCTGATAGTAGCTATTCTAATGGGTATGAGTGTATAGTATTCTTACTGAGCGTTTTAAATGACTACATAATATGCTGTCTAGTATACATACATAATTATTTACTTAACCATAACTCTTTTGTTAAATATTTAGGTTGTTTCCACTTTTCCTCCCTATTATAAATAATGCTATGACCAACACTTCAGTGTATACTTTTTCATATTTTAGAATATTTCCTTTGGGTAGAATCTCAGAATTGGAATTATAGTTACACTGAATACATCTTTAATGTTATTGATGCATTTTGCTTTAATAACTTTTCCTATTAGTCATTGATTAGAACTAAAATAGTTTGCAGAAACATGTGGCAGCCTTCTGAGTGATTTCGTTTCTTCCTTCTTTCATCATGCCCCAACCAACATATCATACATAGAATAATCTGCCTAGTCTCATTAGGTTTTTCTTAACACTACCACTAGAAGTTGTTTTTTAAAACACAGAACACATGCTGTTGATCTTTATTACTCCCAGAGTCTATATCTGAGAATTCACCTACTGGCTAAAATTTATTTGTAACCCCCAAATCGATACCCGCTACAGTTTTCACAGTCATTCATGGGCAAGTACAGAGTGGTGAAAATTTTCAGTCACTTGAAATGCACGCTCCCATCTGAGGTCAGCTGTCATACTAAAAACAAGTGTTCTCTTGACAATATATTTACTGTCATTGTTTTCATCTTTGTACTTGTTTTTGGTGATTTCACTGTTTAAGATGGCCCCTGAGACAAGAAGAATTTGATGTATCTTGCATAGAAAATATGTATGTTAGATAAGCTTCCTTTAGGCATGAGCTATAGTGCTCCTGTAAGTTTGAAGTTATGAACCAACTACATATATATAGTATCTTTAAATAGAAAAAAAAAACAAAACCAAGTCATGTATTGATCGGTTAATGAATATGTTGTGACCAGACTCCCGGGAAACTAACCCTGCATTTTTCCTAGAGGAATGGTTCCATGTTGGCTAATTCTATTAAGATGACTTTATAGAACATTACTGCAAATAACTAGTATTGACTAATCTTAGTGTGCTTTGCTTAAAAACCTTTAAAAACTCCTCATTATTACAAAGTTTGTATATCCCTAAGCTTGTCATTCAAGGCCTACAGCTTTATACCCTAAAGAAATTCTCTAACTATATCTTTCACTAGTCCCCAGTGTGAACTTTTGTTGCTGAGAAAGATTCACCTATGATTGCAAGAGATAGCAGATTGAAATAAACAGCTTTAGCTCTGCCATCAGAAGGCTATCTGATGGGAAAGACAAATTCTGCTTTAAGATAAAATTCCACAGCAAAAAAAGGCCCTTATTTCTCAGGCACCTAGAAAATGGCTCCTGCTCTTTGCTTCTCTTGGCAGCATGCTGTTAGGGTCTTTGTTTTTAGAAAACTGTTTTTGCTGTTACCATGTTATTGCTTCATTCACGGTCCTATGTCCACGTTGGACCATAGTTATTCTCATTGATGTGAATTCCCAGCACACTGATGTTAACACTGATGTTCTCTTAGAGCGCACTCAGTCCTGTGGCCAGAAACGGTTCCAGAAAGCATAGCCAAATAGTGATATCAGAGAGCAGAGCCTTTATGGGTGACTACAAATGTTTTTAATCAGCTTTCAGAGATTTCTGGCATTAAGAATTGCAGATCAGAGGTTTTAGATCTGTATTCAACTCCAAGTAGATTCTTGCTGTCATGTAAACCTTCTCCGTCACCCCGAACATTTGATAGTCTGATATGTCTTTACAACCTGTGTGACAGTGTTGGGGGAAAAAAAGGGTGCGGCACCCACATTCACTCTCAGCTGACAACAATGCAGAGGTGGCATCGCTGTGCCCAGTAGCATAGTGGTCCCAGAGCTCTAGGCAGTGCTGACCAGCAACGAGGTCATCAGCCGCTTTCAAATGAATGACAGTGGCAAGAAAAGCAACTGTAGTGTGGAACAGGCTTAGGAGTAGATGCGGGGTGATGCCCCTTTCTCAAATGTGCTTCTAGGGGAGGCAAAGATCTAGGTTACACACCATATATGGACATGTCACTACAATGGGTCCCTAGTGCCTATGCTATTAAGTCCACATTCTTCAGACTCCAAATCATAAACTGGTGCCAGCCCTCCTCATCACTCACTCCTTCTGTCCCAATCAATCGCTCACTGTTCTCCAAGTGAGTGATTGGTTGGGGTATCACTTTCTTTCTAGCCTCAGTTCAGCACACCTGCAGGGTTTGTCCGTCTCTTTTTCTGAATGGTTAGTTCCTCTAAACCGTCATTTCCTCTGAGCCCTCCCAGTACCACTCAGGTCGACACAGAGTTACACCTGCCTGCGTGTTCCCAGTGCACCTTCTTATCCTGCGCTCTACAGCTACCTGTGTTGCAGTGATTCATTTTCATGTCCACTTCCTCAACTAGCTCACTTTGCTCACTGAGAGCAGGAACTGAGTATTTCTCCTATTTGTGTCTCTAATGTCAGCCTGTACCTGGCATGTGTAGGTGTGCAATGTGTTCTGATAATTAAATGACTGAATACAGGGATACATTTTTGAGTGCTAACTAATACGCTTTGGTCTTTGGGGTCCCATGGCACCCTGTACACAGTTAAGTCTGGCTGACTCTGAGGGGAGACTTTCTTCTAAAGTTAGCAGATAACTAGTGGCAGGACTTGCTGTTCAGGGAAGAAGGCCATAACATAAGAGAAGTTCCAACCAGACATTAAAAGGAAGTGGAAGGCTCACTTGATCTAGCCTATAGGAAAGAGGGAAAGAGAAAAAAGATAGAGGTTGGGGAAGCAAACACTTAGGCAAGTATGGTTCTGACTTATTTTCAGACAAAATAAGAAGTGGGTTGTTGGGAGCCAGAAAAGCAGCTACCGAAGTAACATTCTCGAACGCGTTTGTGTCTTTCCACACACCAGGTTTATTGAGTGGAACCTTCTAAAATAAACCAATCAGGGGTATCCATGCAGGTTAACACACAACACAGAGAGAGAGAAAGGACAGAGTCTCATGTGACAGAGCAAAGGGATGAGAGTCCTTAGCATTTCTTAAGTGAGCCCTGTTGACTGGCAGTGCGGAGAGCTGCACGTCGGTCCCAAGCCAGAGACTACGAGGCTCAGAAGGTCAGAGTCTTGGGCTCTAGCGCATCCATCCATGATGCTCTCAGGTTAGTCTTGAGCATGGTCTTTCCAAGGTGTTCAGCTTATATGGACTTTACAAGGTGGTATCCTCATGACTATCAACTTCTGCAGGGGCTTATCCAGAACAGTCGTGGCTGATGTTTCTGTGGTTTTGGGCAGTCCAGTCACACCCTAAGGGCATTGCCATTATGGGTAAGTTGACACTACTGTCATGGTTCCCATGGAATCCATTTTGTAAAGTCTAAAAAGTCCTTGTTTTTTTTTAGCTCTATACATGAGTGCTGCTGGTTGAGAGAAAACTGAAAGCAGAGGGACCTTGTGCCCCACTGCCTGGTTAGAACTCTGGAAGAAGACATATGAGGTGACCCCAAGCAAACGGCAGGCACCTATAGTGAGAGAAGATCTGATGAGTGCTCCTGAAGCCCCTTCTCCTCTGTGGTGTGGGAGGGACCCAGACATTCATGCAGGCCCCTTAGATAATCAGTAGGTAGCCAAAAAGAAGTTACCATGATGATGATCACAGGTAAGTTACCATGATGATGATCACAGGTAACTTCTGTGCAGAGACTGTGGCACAAACAACTTAAGCCAAAGGCCAGATGCAGAACTTGGCTAAGTTGTAGAGGGGTCTATAGTACCAGTGAGAGCAGGGGTGGGGCCAAGTCTGCAAGGGAGGACCATCAGGCCCTGCCAAACCAGGAGAACAGGCCACAGACCATCAGCCTCAGGCTCTAGCTGCAGATACTGGCAGAGCCCCAGTGAGCAGGGGGACACCTGGAGAACTTTTGAGAAGTCCAAAAAGCTATGAGATCTCTATCTTTTTCCCCTATGCAAAGTCGTATCCATATCCATACCATAGTTACTACCTTGGAAAGGGCAGGGATTGGGGCAGAAATGTACAAGAACAAATTCAATCCTTAAAAGTGACTATGGTATACATATTTAACTGGCCAGGTAGGGTTTTCCACCTCACCTTTATCTAAAGAGGTAAGAGCTTGAGAGAAGGATTTGCCCAGCTAAAGAGAGAACTGTGTTTGGCTGCAGGGGGTGGGGAGATATAATGGATTTTTGTATGTTAATTTTCAAGTATACTAAAGTATAAATGAAAGAAAAAAAGGCAAAGGAAAAAGGTTCAGGGACCTTTGCATTATATCTAATGAAAAAAAGCACCCAGCAGTGAAACAGTGATGGTGTCCTAGGGCTTCTGTGCCATTTAGTCCAATCATATGCCCCTTGTTTATATTTTCATGCTGCCTTCTTTTGTGAGAGGTCTGTGCTTCCTCCAAACCGTGTGAAGTAGAGATATCCAGTAACCCAAACGATGACTCTGGGCTTCAAAAGTCAGCTGCTGTTGCTGCTACTCCTGTCAGGTATAATTTGCCTCTTGGCTGCCTCTTGCTGACACCTTCGAGTGCACTGCATGTATGTGTGTGTGTGTGTGTGTGTGTGTGTGTGTGCACATGAATGAACATTTCTGTACATGTGTGCATGTGTCACTCATTTGTCATCTTTGGGCTGGAAGGGCCTTAGGGAATCAGTCCAATATTTATGGTTACAAGTAAGGGACAAAGGACTTGCCCATGACCAATCACCTAGGTTCTGGTGGGCAAGGACTGAAGCAGCCCCAGCTCTGACACCATGAACTCTCAGGTCTAGCCTGCAGGCTGTGCTTCCTGGTTCACACCTTTGCCTCTCCGAGGCCCCCACTAAGAACTCTGAACTGAATTTAACATGTCTGAAAAACTGGGCACGACCCACAGGGCAATAATCAATTGCCTCCTACTGTAAACCATTCATTTGCACTTCTATGGACAATAATCATCTGCATTATTATATTTGAGTACAATATAACTCAAAACAATGCAAGGTGGAGACAACCCAGAAGGGTGTGCTACACAGAACATTCCGTAGTCATTTTTACCTATTTTTAGGTCTTTTGTAATTTTTCCTGACATCCTGAACATAATATTTTATTATATGATTATATTATAATGCAATCACTTTCTCTACACAAACACACACAGATACACACACACACACACACACACACACACACAGTGTGCACGCATAAATTGGTCTAAATTCAAGCTGTGAAGAATGTAATAGTAGCACCTGGTCCTCTAGCCCTCTTTAAGTGGCATTCATTAAGGATAAGTACTCCACAACCAACTCCATATTGTTCCCAAAGGATTCTTCCCAATATCATAGGTTTTTAATTTTTTTTCCAAAACAGTGGACTCAGCCAATTGTACTGGGATAGTCACATCTTATCTTTAGTGCTGTCAATGCCATATAGCAGTCAATTATAGAACATTCACAAAGAGGAAGTTTTGAAGCCCTAATTAAATATTTTGACTAGAAATCTGCCTTTGCTTCAATAGAACATCCTAGCACAAAACAAATATTTACCAAAAATACTTCCTAAAGGAGGATATGGTTCTGCCTCTAAGAAACCATCAATTTCTTCCTTCCCCAAACACCCGCTTCCTGCTTTGAAAATTTAGACTCTTTAATGTGCTAGTAATGGATATTTGCTGAGTAAGGAGATACCTGGTAAAATAAAAAAGCAACAGCCTCTCATGATGCCAAGCACAACCACCCAGGAGTGGTTTGGTGAACGGTGTTTAAGATCCAAATTGCTTCAAGGTCTGAGTCATTTCATTGCTTCCTCAGGGAAGGAGAATCTGAGACAAAAATTCATGTGCAAATACTTTATTTGGGAGGTGCAAGGAATACTTGTTGAGGAGTACAGAAAAGAATGAGTAGTAGGCAGAGAATAAAGAATATGTGATTAAGCCGCTGTCACAGTGGGTGACTCTAACTTCATCTCACTGGGAAACTCAAGGAAATGGTGCAAAACACAAACTCAGAATTATCCAGCCCAAGGGGCAAGGGAACTGGGGTAATATTTGTATATCGACTCCTGTGAGCCGTTGACTGAGGGCTGCTCCTGAGGAGTACCAATACTCCAGTACTTCCAGCCTGTAGTAAGTTCTGGAAATAAGGCCTTTAGACTCAGAGATACAGATACAGGCAGCTGGAGTCAGCCAGGGCTACTGAAAAGGTAGGGGTGAAGGGGGAGGTGCTGAGTTCCAGGCAGATACTGCCAGTACCTGCTCCCCTCTCAGCAGCTAAGGAAGGATGATCTGCCCTTGAGTGTTCAGCATCAGTGACTCAGCCTCTCTCTTGGTCTCTGCTTTCTTACTTTTTCTCCTTCTAACAGCTCATTTCTTCTATACTTCTTAGTTCTAATTCCAGAATGAGAGAGCATGAGAGTGAATCTCATTGATAAGCTCATCTTATCACCATCATCCTTGTTGGTGTAGAGCTTATTGCCATGGGCCAGCTCATAGGTCACTGATCAGCCTCTTATTTGGTTGTCCTAGGATCAGGTACTACCCTTGGCTCCTGTTTCTGAGTGGAATGAAGTCAAGTGACACAGTGCTTGACCATTCCTGCTAGAGAATAGCCTAGGGGCTATGAGCTGGGCAGCTTCTCTTAGAAAATACACGCCTTGCACTGTCTGTTCCTACACAGGTAATGGCAGAGTTATGCCGTTGTGTAGTTATGCAAACCTCTTACCATTTCTATCTTTTATTTTGACTGTTTTCATGCACAAAAGCCTGACACATATGAAGTAGGATTTCACTGTATAAGAATGGCTGTAATTCTTGGTTTCCAGGAGTACACTGCATTTAAATGTGGGGATGCTATTCTAATTAGATTCCTGACTACCATCTTTCTATTCTCTGTGAGTCCTCCCTCTCCCAGTTACACTCCTTCCTTGCCATATTTTCTTTATAACATTCAGCCCTCTCTGCAACTTTGTTGTTGTTGTTGTTGTTTTGTTGTTGTTTTTACTATTAATTTCCTGACTCTCCACATAAGCTATTTGAGGGCAGATGTCAGAATGTGGTGATCGAATTAATACTTGTTGAATGAATTTATCACCCAAGCAAGGACCTTAAGGTTCTTTTCTAGGAAATGTTGTGGAGGAATTAGCTTGGACTGATCCAGAGGCATCTGTGCCTTGGTCCTTATTGTGACAAAGACAAGTACTGGGGTGGTGACTGGCCAGGGATAGTGTGGAATCATCAGCCAGAATTGAAGTTGTGACCTATGTCTCATCATTGTGGCTCAGACCAGCAGAGAGCCTACTTGGAAAATGGAAAGTTTGTTAGGAACCATCAGGCAAGACTAGCAGGGGAGGAACATGTGAGCTGGGCAGTAAGCAACATGGAAACATCTGGCAGCTGTTAGGGTGAAGGTCAGAGGATAACCAGTTCAGAGGGCAAGACCTGCCTCCTGGATGAACAGAATGGGCCATATACCATGGGCCAGCCCTGGGGGAGGAGAATTCCAAGTCAGGGAAGGAATTCACAGCAGCCACAATGCTGACAGTAGCTACCCCACCGCAACCCACACTCAGTGTGTCGAAATTCTCTCAAGGCCAAAATAAACAGCTGCAAAAACTAATTCTCCAGGAGATCTCAAATGTACTGTCCTTCTGGGGATGCTTATAGAGATTTGCACTAATTGTGAGTGCCAAGAACCAGCACTTATATTTATCATCTGTGTTCTGCCCTTCCTTTTATTTCTGATTTTACATTGGATATAATTTTTTTAATTTTTAAGTAGATAAAATTAAATAAGAATGACATCAATATTTTCCATCCAGATTTCCCCTTGCCTAAAAAGCAAATTCAATAACACATGAGAGGAGAATATTAAATGGCTCTCAATCTTTGTGTCTATCATGAAAGATATTCTTTAGAGAAACTGGATAAATGAGAACTACTTGCCATAGGAAATGTGCCTATATGGACTTGGGACTGCTGTTAATGGGCTAAGTAGCTTTCAAATGATGGTAGTGTAGACAGAGGCTCATTATATCCAAGTATGAGAAAAGTACAACATTCAGTTTCAGAAAGATAGGATAATTAATTGGTGGTTAGGCTTTGAACTCATAAAAAACGACAAACTCACTGGCATGGTCCTGTGTCAATGAATCTATTGAAAAAACATAGATTTCTGTGGCATATTTGGGAAAAAAATGTTGTAAGTTTCAGTTGTAAATGGAATTGCTAAATTGTAATAGGGAATATTACATTTGCAAGAAGAGAAAAATCCAGATGTTCAAGGCCTTTGATCAAGATGTGAGGAATGTGTCACACTAATATAGTCACTGAATAAAAGAAAGTTTTTAGGGCAGATTATTCAAACAAAAGCAACAGCAAAGAATTTCCTAAAACTGTCAAGAATTCGCTCTCTTTCTTAGTAACTGGGCACCTATAATTTAAGTCTGTTTACTTTCAAGTCATGTTATTCTTTTTATTCAAACCAATAATAATGACATAGTCTAAAATAATGTTCGTTAGGTTAAATATAGAGCTTCAAAATTAGGGGCTGCTGGTCAACCTCAGAAAGCCCTGAGGTTCCAACCCAGGTTTCCAGAGAGTATTGCTATGGAGAGAGATTGATTCTAAAAGTACATAAAGGTGACAGCTGCTCAGAACTCCCAAACCTCACAATATTCTGAACTCCAAAAGCATCGATTCCACTTCACTTCATTTCACCCTTCTTCAGCATGGTCATACCTGTCCTGTCTACTCAGATCTTCGCATCTGACAACAGCTCTCTGCCCTGTACATTCTCCTCATCAATCATTATTACCATAACTATACAGTACCACCCTCGTTAGGAAATTCATTCATTCATTTCACAACATATTGAGAGTCTACTCTGTGCCAGGCATTGTTCTTACATCAGTAAATAAAACAGACGAAAATCCCTGGGGATTTGGTAGGGGAGGAGATAGATAATAAATGATAAACATAATAAAAAGTAATGAGTTATATGACATGAGCTCTGTGAAAAAATAAGACAAACCAAGAGGTGTGGGGGAGCTGGCAGTTCGTTTGCAATCAGCTATCTTGCACCAGCTCCCAAGAGCTGATTGTGGCATCTCTTTCCAACTCTGAGTCCAAGTTCAATAGCATCAATTTGTTGACATTACATGGGTAACTTGAAATTGCCAATGATTTACACCATAGAAATATGCAAATGATACAAAGCGCAGCTTTTTTTTCCCAAATAGGCAGCTGATAAACATTTACCGGCATGCCACTGGTGTGATTTTAAATCAAACACTGACATTAGTGCAAAGACATAAATGAATGTGGGAGTTAGCCTCATAGGATCTAGGAGAAGAGCATTTGAGGCCAGGAACAGCTACCACAAAGGCCCAAGTGAGGAACAGACCAAGTGTGTCCTAAGAATAATAAGGAGTCCAGTGGACAGAGTAGAGAAACTGAGATAAAGAGAGTAGTAAAAATGAATTTGGTGGGAGAACTTGAGAGCAGATTGTAGAGAATCTTACAGGCCACTGGAGGCAATTTAGCTTTTACTTTGAGTATGAAGGAGGCTATTGAGGTTTTTGAACAGAGGAATGTCAGGATCTAGTTTACATTTTAAAAGACCACTTTGCTATATTGTGAATAGACCAAGTTGGGGGGAGTTGATGGGAAGTGAAGGTATAAGAATAACTATTCTGTTCTTTTATCTAGGTGAAATGTGATGGCTCAGAGTGACTATAATGGATGTAGTGAGAAATAGTTGGGTTCTAGATATATTCTGAAAGCACCTATGGGAGGGGCCGATTGACTGGATGTGGAGTATCAAAGAAAGGAGTAAATGCAGACATTAAGACTTTTGGTTTAAACAAATGGAAGAATGGAGTCGACATCAACTGAGAAGTGGGAAGACTATGGGTAGAGCAGATGCAGTGGCCAGCAGGGAGGGACAATCTGAAGTTCCGTTCTGGATAAATTGAGCCTGAGATATCTTTTATGTTGAGTAGGAGATATGTATGTGTGTCTGAATCTCAGGAGAGAGTTTTGTCCTGGAGATATACTTTAGGAGGTATAGGTGGCACTTAGAGCCTTGGGATGGGATAGTGACACCAAGGAGTGAGTATATAGTAAAGAGGAAAAGAACAAGAATCTAACTTTAAGGTACTCCAAGGTTAACAGGTCAGGGAAAAGAGGAGGCGTGAGCAAAGGAAAAGGAGGAAGGAGTAACTAGAGAGGATGGAGAAAGGCCAAGGGTATAATGCCCTAAAAGCCCAATGAGGCAATTGTATTAAGCAGGGGGAAGTGATCAGCTCTATCTCATGCTACTAATAGGTCTGGTAAAATGAGAACTAAGAATCAATCATTTAAGTAGCAAAATGGAGGTCACTGGTGACTTTGACCAGAGTAGTATCAGTGGAGAGAAGCCTCATTGGGGCCAGTTTAAGAAAGAATGGGAGGAGGGAAATTTGAGACAGTGAGTGCAGAGAACTCTTTCAAGTTCATCCACTGCAAAGTAGAGCAGAGAAATGGGGTGGTAGCTGGCGGAGGAAGTGAGGCCAATAGCAGGGTTTTGTTCTGTTTTGTTTGAAAATGAGGGAAATAACAGCAAGCTTGTTTGGTGATGGATATAAGCCAGTGGAGAGAGAAACTTCAGTAGATGGATTTTCATCCCTCAACCTTTCTCTTCTCTCTCAGGCTGGTTTCAGTTCCCCCCACTTGCTTCATTTCCCTCTTTTGCTAGCCTCGTCCTATGACTGGCTATTTCCATTATGCTTTTACCAACCCTCTAGAATGCCTCCCTTTGTTAATTCTTCCTTCCCAAATCACCATTTTCTTTCTTCTCTAGAACTTTTGGGTTGCCAGTTGGCTTTATAACAATAGATGCATGCTACCTAACCTCAGTCGAACCTACAGAGCTGTCCAAGTTTTCTTTTACTCTTATATTCTTTTATGGTTTATTTCCTAGCAAATGACCAAGAGTGTTTACTCCAATTTTTAAAAACACTTATTCAGCATTCATTCAATCACACATTTATTGAGCCACAACCATGTTCCAGACACTGCAGCCTGATTCGTATACCTTGACTGTGCTCAGGGCTCTTAGCAGATGACCTTTACTCCACTTTACTGAAATGACTGATGTGAATTTCTTCGATCTTCTCTCTTACATTCTCAATTTTTAAAAACATTCCTTCCATCATTATTTATAAAAGAAAAATTTTCCCTGCTTATCGCAAAGATTAACTTTTTCACTTGGGCCTTGATTTTATTACTCCTTATCTGTTCTACCAATTAATCTCACTACATCTTTAACATCACCAATTACAGTTTCTTCCCTTCTTCCCAGAGATAATATATATAGGTAGGTAGCTAACTAGCTAGCTACATACGTAGGGGTGTGTGTGTGTGTGTGTGTGTGTGTGTGTGTGTGTGTGTGTGTGTGTGTGTATCTTAAACAATATAGTGTTCGCTCTTGACAAAACTGAAGTTCCTTTTTGGAATTTAAGATACAAGCTTAGCTATATAAAGGAAGACAATTTCGCCACTACTAAGAGAAGATCAGCTGAAGAGATTCTCTGGGTTATAGTCTGGCTTCAGCTTCCCCTTTGGGACCATCAGTACGGAAGGTCATGAGTGAATTCCGGAAACATGGAGCTGGGGCATCTGGCAGGAAAATGGTCAGGGGGTCGGCTGCTCTGCTTTTCCTCTTCTAAGCTCACTGTGGCTCATCTCCACATTAGCCTGCCTGAAGCTCTGACCATTTCACTCTCTTTTCACCCCATCTTTAATTTATCCTGTGGTGTCCAGAATAAATTCTAACCTATGTAGATGCATTACAGGGTCACGCAACCTTTAAAGCAGTATTTTTTATTGTTCTTCTTTTTGCAACTTAGGTTAAACTAAGCTACTGTAGCTATTACCACTGAATGAGCAAGATTCATATGACACAATCAATCAGAAGACCTAGACCTTTCTCCTGGTGGCCCAGTCAACCTGCTCTAAAGCACATTTCTTTGTCCTCAATGAAGGTGCAGCCAGGTTGCATAACTTACCTGCTCTCTCATGGATAATAAAAAACATGTGTTTGTTGTCTTGAATTGAAGAACTCCTTGAAGACATATGCCAAAAACTCTGAGGAGAGGTTATGAATTATGATGCTGTGGTAAGAGAGTCTGTAGAAAAAGGATTCTGACTCCCCTCAAGGGGTTGAGATGATTTGGGGATAATTCCTTCTTTTTAGTAACTGAGGTTTGGAGCTTAAAAGAGCTAATAACTGAAGGAAAAGGAAATGGTGCTGATGAATGCTCCAATGATAGAGAATGTAGCAACATTAAGTATCCCAGAAACATAAATACTGACACACCCTGGATAGATATCTTTTCCCAAATATTTTTAAGGATAAATTCTACCCAAATATCCAAGGAAGAGATAACCCCAATATTAAACAAGCAAATTATCCTATGAGAAAAGAATGGATAAATTTAATCCTGACCACATGCTAGAGATAAAATTCCAAGCTGACTAAAAACCCAACATGACAAACTACTGAAAATTTTGATAACAGAAAGAAATTACCATTTTGTACCCACCATTTTGGAAAAATAAAAAAGCTGATAATACCAAATGTCGACTGATAAGAGGTTAATATCTAAAATATCTAGAGAATTCCTATAACTCAATGGCGAAAAATTAAACAATCTGATTTAAAAATTGTCAGAGGAACTGTATAGACATTTTTCCAAAGAAGACATTTAAATGGCTAACAGGTACATGAAAAGGTGGTCAACATCACTAATCACTAATTACCGGGGAAATGCAAATCAAAACAACAATGAGATATTACCTCACATCTGTTAAATAGCTATCATCAAAAAGACAAGGAATAATAAATGTATATATAATAGAATATTATTCATCCATGGGAAAGAAGGAAACCCTGCCATTTGCGACAACAGGATGAAACTTGAGGGCATTATACTAAGCGAAATAAGCCAGAGAAAGACAAATACTGAATGGTATCATTTATATGTAGAATCTATTTTCAAAAAGTCAAAACTCATAGAAAAGAGATTATAAGTGGTTGCTAGGGTTGGGGGGTAGTTAGAGAAAACAGGGAGAGGTTAGTAAAAGGGTACAAACTTTCAGTTGTAAGATGAATAAGATCGAAGGATCTAATGTAAAATGTGTGACTAGATGATAATACTGCACAGTATGTTGAAATTTGCTAGGAGAGCAAAATTTAAATGTTCTCATCAAGAAAAGAAATATGTAATAAATATGTGAGATGAATGTGTTAATCATCTAGAGGAATACCTTTCACTATAAATGTATATCAAATCAC
>NW_011888824.1:10374909-10377795 GCF_000151845.1 Pteropus vampyrus | reverse complement strand
ACATTAAACAATCTAAATATTCATCAACAGGAAATATGCACAAAAATTTGAGGTCTAGTCGTACAAAAGAATACTATACAAAATTTAAATAAACTAGAGTAATGTGAATCAATAGATTGTCTTAAAAGAATTTTGAGCAAAAAGCACAAGTTGCAAGAGAATTTATACAGTATGTCACATTTAGATAGCATTTGAAAACATGGAAAACAATATTATACATTGTTTATAGATGAAGTAACGAATAATATAAATGTAAACCGTGCATAGGAATGTTAAAGATCAAATTCGTATTTATCTCTGGGGAGAAAGGGAAGGAAATGGTTTACTTGGCTTCAACTCCATCTACAATATAAGATGTACATGCTCTATGAACACTAATTATTACAGACAATAAATAATATCCTAAGACTCCTCTAGAGGCACAAATGCTGTAGTATTTCATTACTTTATAAGAAGCATCAAGTCCTCCTTAGCTTACTCCAATCATCATACATTAAAGCTTGCAGCATTTGAATTGCAAACTTTTGAGGCCTGTAATTAATAAGAAATAGCAGACAGAATAATCTCAATGTATTACAACTCTCAAAGTAATTTCTATTGGCACAAAAGAATGCAGTGAGCCATTAGTTTTTTCAGTTCTGGTCACTATCCTTTGCAAAGTGCACCAATTCAACATAACCCTGGATTCAATGTACATGTTAATTATGGCTCCTCAAATTTCTGATTCCTGTAATCCTTTATTTTCAAAGACAAGTTGAAAAATTGTAATATCTTCACCCCATTCTCAAAAAAGCTTTGCAGTTCAAAATCACAAAACTTCCCCAAGTTCAGATACAAAGGAAAATAAGAAGCTACAAGGGAATTCAATTTTATTGAAAAAGAAGGGAGGTAGGAGAAAGCACTGTTTGTACTAGGCAACCAATGTTCTCATCAAAAAAAGATGAATATGTGATAAATAATTGTTCTACATCAAAGGCCAGATAAATATCAGATATAATTAATATTTCATTCTTTATGGCAGATTTTCTCCAGTGTCTTAAAAGTAATATTTCTTGCATAGAATTCATATCAAAAATTGCATTAGTAAAAGTTTTAAATTGAAAATATTTTTAGACCCCTGTACAAAAGAATTATGTAGGAAAAGATTGATGCTGGAAGGAGACAAAGAAATTCCAAGTTTATGTCAGGCAAACAGTAAGAGGCCAAGAGTTTTGGATAAATGGGAACTGATCAATCTGTGAATGCCCCAACTGAGTTCAAAAAGTAGAGGATCAAAGAAAGAAAACATTCATTCCAAGCTAGTGGGGAGCGGCTGCTGGGTGGGTGACTTTGACCACTCCCAGGGGTCCAGAACTGAGTGGCTCTGCTCTGCCTTCTTGGGGTGAGTGACTGCAGCTGTCCAGCAATTCCCTGGCAGTTAGAATCCCTTAAGAAAAGTACTAATCCCAATATATTGATTGTATCCTGAGTTAAAGGAACCATAAGCCTTCAGAGCATGGACCAGAACAACCCCATTCTTTGAATCAAGAGAGTGGGAACAGGAGGGTGGTACCATATTTCAGCCCAACTAGGGCACCCCTCTTATAAGCTTCTGCTGTGAGAGCTGACTGTCCCGAGTGGGCTGATAAAGTGACAGTGGAATATCCACGAGCATGGTCTGGGAGGCTGTCTAAGACAGAATGGGAACAGGCACAAAACAGGGTTGGAGATAAAGGTGTAAAAAGGCAACTTATAGTGAATAAAGAAGGTAGGAAACTCACTAGGGAGAGAGCATCCACAGAGAAAAACAAAAGACGAAATTAGGTTGAAGAGAGAGAATCAAGATGAAGGCCAAAGGTCAAGGGTAGAATGCGATAATAATGATTAAAATGTACAGAAACTAAAGAAAAAGGCAAGTTCTGGTAGGCAAGATTAGGTGTCAGAAGTGCCCCCATATCTTGCTCAACAGGACTCCGATCATCGTAAGAATCATAGCTGTAGACCCAGAGTCTTGGCCTCTAGCTCCAAAGCCCTTCTGGCTTCACCAGCAGAAGTCCTGGCCTCTTTGTTGTGTTCTTGTCTATAGCTCCCCCTTACCCCCACCTGCACTGTGCACAATTGCTGGCACAAGACTCGCTAGTGTTTCTAGTTACTTTACTTGAGCACTGACTTATCCTATTGCATGTTGGTCTCTAGTGAGTCTGAGCTTCCTGTTATTTCCAACTTTCCACTCAGTGTTCCTACTTTTTCTATTCCAACAATCTGAATTCCTAGCCCTGAACCTGATCACTGTGACCTTTGGTCTTCTCTCTAAAGGCCAGCCTTTGGCCCCCTTTTCCTGCACAGTGGAATAAAATAGTGATCAGCAGAGTCGAGTAGAGCAGAAATGTCAAAGAGAAAGAATGAAATGGAGACAATTATTGTGGGTGAAGTCTGCGTGGTCCATTTCAAGAATACAAACTGGAGAGTCTAAAAGAAAGGGAGAGGAAAGAAAGAAGGCAAACAGGAAAACAAACGAAGAGCTACTCAAAGCAAGGATGCTGAGGCAGTTTTCTGACCCACTTCTAGCAGTCTTCGGTTCCCTCTTGCTCCTGAGGGAACTGCTCTCGGAATGAGAGCAGCAGAAAATTTCAGGGGAAGGCAACTGGAAACGGAGGCTTAGGTGACATGTGTGGTGAGAAGAAAGCATTTCCTTACGGCAGCTTCTGATAAGGACATGATTTCAGCTGTCCGTCTGCTTACTACACTTCAAAGGAAAGCTCTAGTTGCCCTGCTGAGTTCTAAGTTGTCAGATGTTCTATCTGTCTTCTTTTGCCCTTGGTAAACAGAGAAAGAAAGAAAAGGAAGCTGAGCTTCCAGCTCTGCGGGTTCCTGTTCTAGGACTATCTTTTCCAATCCAGTTTGGCC
>NW_011888824.1:10370643-10374859 GCF_000151845.1 Pteropus vampyrus | reverse complement strand
GTACAGAAACTAAAGAAAAAGGCAAGTTCTGGTAGGCAAGATTAGGTGTCAGAAGTGCCCCCATATCTTGCTCAACAGGACTCCGATCATCGTAAGAATCATAGCTGTAGACCCAGAGTCTTGGCCTCTAGCTCCAAAGCCCTTCTGGCTTCACCAGCAGAAGTCCTGGCCTCTTTGTTGTGTTCTTGTCTATAGCTCCCCCTTACCCTCACCTGCACTGTGCACAATTGCTGGCACAAGACTCGCTAGTGTTTCTAGTTACTTTACTTGAGCACTGACTTATCCTATTGCATGTTGGTCTCTAGTGAGTCTGAGCTTCCTGTTATTTCCAACTTTCCACTCAGTGTTCCTACTTTTTCTATTCCAACAATCTGAATTCCTAGCCCTGAACCTGATCACTGTGACCTTTGGTCTTCTCTCTAAAGGCCAGCCTTTGGCCCCCTTTTCCTGCACAGTGGAATAAAATAGTGATCAGCAGAGTCGAGTAGAGCAGAAATGTCAAAGAGAAAGAATGAAATGGAGACAATTATTGTGGGTGAAGTCTGCGTGGTCCATTTCAAGAATACAAACTGGAGAGTCTAAAAGAAAGGGAGAGGAAAGAAAGAAGGCAAACAGGAAAACAAACGAAGAGCTACTCAAAGCAAGGATGCTGAGGCAGTTTTCTGACCCACTTCTAGCAGTCTTCGGTTCCCTCTTGCTCCTGAGGGAACTGCTCTCGGAATGAGAGCAGCAGAAAATTTCAGGGGAAGGCAACTGGAAACGGAGGCTTAGGTGACATGTGTGGTGAGAAGAAAGCATTTCCTTACGGCAGCTTCTGATAAGGACATGATTTCAGCTGTCCGTCTGCTTACTACACTTCAAAGGAAAGCTCTAGTTGCCCTGCTGAGTTCTAAGTTGTCAGATGTTCTATCTGTCTTCTTTTGCCCTTGGTAAACAGAGAAAGAAAGAAAAGGAAGCTGAGCTTCCAGCTCTGCGGGTTCCTGTTCTAGGACTATCTTTTCCAATCCAGTTTGGCCATCAACCTGTTTTCTCAATATCTTCTTGTTGGCCTTTAAATCTCAATCTGAAACAAAAGCTACTGTACTGTAACTTTGAAAGTTGCTAAGAGAATAAATTTTAAAAATTCTCATCACAAGAAAAAAAACATAACTGTGTGGTGATGGATGTTATCTAGACTTATTGTGATGATCATTCTGCAATATACAGATGCTCCTTGACTTACATCGTGATTATGTCCCAATAAATCCATTGTAAGTTGAAATATCCTAAGTTAAAGATGCATTTAATATACTTAACTGATCAAACATAATAGCTCAGCCAGGCCTACTTTAAATGCGCTCAGAATGCTTACACTAGCCCACAGTTGGGCAAAATTATCTAACACAATGAATACTGTGCGTGTCAGTTGTTGACCCTGGTGATCATGTGGCTGACTGGGAGCCATGTCTCGCTGACCCTGCCTAGCATCACGAGAGAGCACCCTGCCTAGCATCACGAGAGAGCACCCTGCCTCATACCACTAGCCTAGGAAGAGATCAAATTTCAAAATGCAAAATACAGTTTCCACTGATCGTGTATTGTTTCATATCATCGTAAAATTGAAAAATTTTAAGTTGAATCATTGTAAGTCAGGGGCTGTCTGTATACATATATCCAATCATTATGTTGTACATCTGAAACTAATATACTGTTGTGTCAATTATATCTCAATTTAAAAATTAAAGAAAAATATTTTAATGAATAAATTAGCATTGATTATTCACATTTGCCAATGTAGTTGCTCATTTTAAAAAGTATCACCATAAAGTATTTTTCAAATTTACTGAACACAGGTTTTCCATAATTATTAGTTGACTGACTCCCTGATTGAGGGTAATGATCCTTTTCAGATGATTATAACCATTCTTCTCTCCTAACAGTCCATGGATAAAAATTAACATTCTAGGATAAAAATTAAGTTTATATAAAGCTATGGAGTTTTTCTTTTCTCATTTCAAATTAGGCATCGCATTTTGATTTGAAGAGAAGATTGAGTCATAACTTTAAGCTTGCAAGAACTTCATGGAGTGAAAAGATATATTCCTGATCATTAAAATCGCTTTTTCCTGAGAGAAAGAACAAATGCTTAAGGGTAAGAGACCTTAAGGATTCCATAGAACCCTTGTTAATTTATTATCACAAGTCCTCTGTCCTTTTATCTGGAACCAAACATCTGTTGGTTGACCAGTCCCATCAGTGCCAGATAGCATGTAAGCAAACCACACAATTCATATTATTTTCATCCCAGTCTGTAACTGAACCTTGATTATCTAGTTTCTGTCAAGTGCCATTCAAGAGAAGGCAGGGAGAGGCATAGGATGCTTGCAAAGATCTATCAGACCCTAGAGGCTTCCTAGAAATAAAAGGTTGGTGGGAGTGATTAACGGCCACTAAACCGCTCTTGCTTTAGTCAATTCAATTTCTCTCCGGTTTTTAAAGTGGCCTGGGGTGAAGGGGAGTAGCTCAAAGACCTTGTGTTTAATGGAAAGAATAAGGCCTTGAGGGTCCAATACACTAGGCCTGATTCTCTGCTCAATTGCATAATAGCTGCAACCTGTGCTAATGGAGTCACTAAACTCCAGTTTTCTCATCTGTAAAATATTAGTAAAAATGTATATCTTATAGAGATTTGGCATGAATTAAATCATTGTTTAATTCTGTAAGGCCCCTGGATTCAGACTCCTTAGGGTTCAAATTCTGGCTCAACCACTTATTTGCTGTGTGAATCTGGGCAAGTGGCTTAAAGTCTTTAAGCCTCGGTGTCTTCAATATATTTAATACTCATAAAAATGATTCTTACCTTATCAGGTAGTTGTGCTGAGTGAGAGACTATCCATAGAAAGAATGTAGCACGGTGCCTGGCACATAGCAAGTGTTCAAATGAATGTTAGCTATTACTGCTGAAAGCACCACATGCAATAAACATCATTTCCTGTTCTCTTAACCAGGTTGAGGATAAATAGGACACAGTTGTGCTAGAAGTGCCCAAGGCAGACCTTTTCCTTTACAAAGCATTTCTTTCTCTTTTTTCTTTTCAAAAATGTTCTGGTACACATTAGCAAGATGTCCTTGGGGGAAGGGAGGCTAGAAAGCCTTTAAGTGCATGTATTTCCTTCACAATGAAATCCACATGCTTTCCGAAAAAGCAGAATCCTGGAAAGAGGCCAGTTAGAGTACGCATCTAAGACTGTAAATAAAGCACAAAAGAGACTCGTGAGTCCAAATTAAAGATAGATCATTATTACCATTAATATCTTCGTTAACAGTTGTCTATGTTTGCTTTTTAAAAAGTATAAATTTGCGGTTGGTTTAGAGATTAAATTTTATTTAAGAGGTGTTAAAAAACAAAATTCAGCTGAGTAAATTTGATGGCCTAATTGGCTTATTGGCTTAACGAATCATGAACTGGGCAGCATCCCATTTAGTAAATACAAAGGATCTCCGAAGAGCTTTATATTTTATATTACATTTTAAAAGCAAATTAATCCTCCTGGAAAAGCATAAAAATATTTTTGAAGTTCTAATGCTTGAATGATATTGGTAAAAATTATCTCATGAAACTATTTTTCAGAGGAGGAGGGCTAGAATTAATATGAGAAAGATGTCTTTATATACCTTTGTCTGAAGGAAGAATTGTGCCTATGGAACTGTGACTTTTTTCTATTTCTGTCTTTGAGCCTTTGCCTCAGCCTTCTTTTCTCTCTCATGCAGGCACAGTGCCATAATAATTATGCTTTGTGCTTGCTAGCATTTCTATTTGTTCCTATGAAATATTTGAAATAACCCTATGAGGTAGGGGTGGTTAAGGCAAATATTATCATTACCATTTTTCAGATTTAAAAATGAAATACTGAAAGTATAAGTGACACATAGGTACAGGAAGAGCTGGTGCTAAAACTCACATTTTGTGACTGGCCTAATGCTAGCTCTACAGCTACAGCCAGGATTCTGGGAATCATGCAGTCCATGAAGGCAATGGGGACACAGCACCACCACACATATGGCTCCGGTGACTTTGACAACTGGTAGGTGTGATCCTCAGCACAATTCATTATTAAGTTCCCCCAAAGATGTTCCCAGGAGCTCCCGTCCTAGCTGTTGAGTAGCCCCCGTCCATCCATCCATCCATCTATCCAAAATGGGAGATGGGTGTAGGAGGTATTCAGCTGGGGGAGAC
>NW_011888824.1:10366322-10370593 GCF_000151845.1 Pteropus vampyrus | reverse complement strand
ATATATTTAATACTCATAAAAATGATTCTTACCTTATCAGGTAGTTGTGCTGAGTGAGAGACTATCCATAGAAAGAATGTAGCACGGTGCCTGGCACATAGCAAGTGTTCAAATGAATGTTAGCTATTACTGCTGAAAGCACCACATGCAATAAACATCATTTCCTGTTCTCTTAACCAGGTTGAGGATAAATAGGACACAGTTGTGCTAGAAGTGCCCAAGGCAGACCTTTTCCTTTACAAAGCATTTCTTTCTCTTTTTTCTTTTCAAAAATGTTCTGGTACACATTAGCAAGATGTCCTTGGGGGAAGGGAGGCTAGAAAGCCTTTAAGTGCATGTATTTCCTTCACAATGAAATCCACATGCTTTCCGAAAAAGCAGAATCCTGGAAAGAGGCCAGTTAGAGTACGCATCTAAGACTGTAAATAAAGCACAAAAGAGACTCGTGAGTCCAAATTAAAGATAGATCATTATTACCATTAATATCTTCGTTAACAGTTGTCTATGTTTGCTTTTTAAAAAGTATAAATTTGCGGTTGGTTTAGAGATTAAATTTTATTTAAGAGGTGTTAAAAAACAAAATTCAGCTGAGTAAATTTGATGGCCTAATTGGCTTATTGGCTTAACGAATCATGAACTGGGCAGCATCCCATTTAGTAAATACAAAGGATCTCCGAAGAGCTTTATATTTTATATTACATTTTAAAAGCAAATTAATCCTCCTGGAAAAGCATAAAAATATTTTTGAAGTTCTAATGCTTGAATGATATTGGTAAAAATTATCTCATGAAACTATTTTTCAGAGGAGGAGGGCTAGAATTAATATGAGAAAGATGTCTTTATATACCTTTGTCTGAAGGAAGAATTGTGCCTATGGAACTGTGACTTTTTTCTATTTCTGTCTTTGAGCCTTTGCCTCAGCCTTCTTTTCTCTCTCATGCAGGCACAGTGCCATAATAATTATGCTTTGTGCTTGCTAGCATTTCTATTTGTTCCTATGAAATATTTGAAATAACCCTATGAGGTAGGGGTGGTTAAGGCAAATATTATCATTACCATTTTTCAGATTTAAAAATGAAATACTGAAAGTATAAGTGACACATAGGTACAGGAAGAGCTGGTGCTAAAACTCACATTTTGTGACTGGCCTAATGCTAGCTCTACAGCTACAGCCAGGATTCTGGGAATCATGCAGTCCATGAAGGCAATGGAGACACAGCACCACCACACATATGGCTCCGGTGACTTTGACAACTGGTAGGTGTGATCCTCAGCACAATTCATTATTAAGTTCCCCCAAAGATGTTCCCAGGAGCTCCCGTCCTAGCTGTTGAGTAGCCCCCGTCCATCCATCCATCCATCTATCCAAAATGGGAGATGGGTGTAGGAGGTATTCAGCTGGGGGAGACTAAGAGGCACATATAGCCTCTGAATCTGGAAACTATGATGCTGAGCTCCTCTGAAAGTTAAAATTGGCAACTGAGTTCAGCCATTTTTAGTCGAGATAGTTGGAGAGATATTACAACAAAATTATTTCTCAAAAGATTAATTCAGTTGTCATTTTGAATTATCATCCAGTTAATTCTTGCTTCACAGATACTGGATTTGGACAACTTAAACATGTTTCCATTTTCTTTCTCTTTCAAAGGATCAATTTAATTATGTAAAAATGCAAAAGATTAGCAAAATCACCTTGATATTATGATTACTTGATATCTGTTATGCTGAATCGTTATAACTTAAGAACTCTTCATCAGATTTCTAAATCAACTCTGTATTTATCCTTTTTATTATATTAAAAAAGGAAATCCTGGTCTGAGAAGCCTGAAAAGAAACTTTCAGGGTGCACCAAAAATGTTTTCCAGCTTTAATTCTCCATTGCAATTTGCAATTACACAGAGAAGAAAAGTACTGTGAGAAAAATTCCACCCAGAATACACTCAGGTCACAATTCACATTTTCTTTCTTAAGATGCCCAACTGTGACAAGCAAAAGCGAATTCAACTTAATCTTTCTGGCACCCTCTGGTGGCTGAGAAGAGTCATTAATTCAGTGTCTGGACCCAGAAGACCATTGGCCTTTGAGGCTTTCTCAAAATGGCATCACTAAATTTTCCACAGTGTTGAAAATGTATGCAGATCAGGAAAGCAAGAGGGAGTGGCAAGAATGTGGAATCACCAGACTTGGACCTGAGTCATAGTTCTGTCATTTATCAGCTATTCGAAACTGTATCTGTCTGGTCAGTTACTGCAGAGCTGAGGTTGAATCTGGAATTTCTCATCAGAGATAAGAGGCAATGTCAAAACTGGAGAGCTATATGTTTCCATTTATCTGATGTGTCCAGAAAAGGCAACTTATAGAGACAGAAAGTAGGTTAGTAGTTGCCTGGGGCCGGAGATGTGAAGGAGGATTAACTGTAAATGGGCATGAAAGATCTTATTGGAGTAATGAAACCATTCTAAAACTGGGTGGTGATTGTTGCACAACTCGGTAAATTTACTAAAAATCATTGCAGTGTACATTTTAAATGAGTGAATTTTGTGGTATGTAAATATTTTAAAAAATAACCAGAGGGGAAAGCAGAGTGATAACCCTGTTAATCCAGGTACAGAGCTAGGACGCCTGGACCTTGTAACTGAGTGGGAGGAAAAGGGACTACAGGGTAGCTTAGGGGGTGAGCAGGGAAAATGCCCAGGACAGATGCTGCTGTTTACAACTTTATTTTGTCCACTCTGTGCCCAGGTGAGTCGCCTAAGGTTAGCCCACTAGAAGCTGAAAGGACACCGCCTCCTGGTTTAGCCCCGTTATGCAGGGAGGGCTTCCAGGAAGCCCAAACAGAAAGTTCTGACCAGTCAAGGGCATTTCTGAAGGAGGGAAGACTATTAAAGCAGCCAGCTTGATGCATTTGCATCAAAGTGACCAACAGAAATGTAAAAATTTTGTTTTCTTTGTAAATTTTCTGATCGATAGGTAATTCAGTGTAGTTAGGGAATTAGATGAGATTAAGGAGTATGCTGGGAAGAGAATTTCTTTTTTTTTTTTTTTTTTACATTAACTAATACAAAATCTGAAAGTGTGAGGGTGTATAAAAGCACCAGAAAAAATGTGTAGGAGAATATCTCTGTAGAGTTGGGTAGAGAGAAACTTATTAGGAATAACACTCAAACCAGAAACTCTAAAAAAAAAATAGATTTGGTTAGAAAAAAGAGAGAGAGAAGAAAGAAAATGAAGAAAAAGAAGGAAGGAAGGAAGGAAGGAAGGAAGGAAGGAAGGAAGGAAGGAAGGAAGGAAGGGAGGAAAGAAGAAAGAAAAGACACAGATGATATATTAGGAAATAACATTATATCATGCATGCCAAACAGGTTTACTATCCTTAATATAACAGACACTTACAAAACAGAAAAATGGGCAAAGGATGGGTACAGATAATTCACAAAAGGGAAAATAAATGAAGAAATACAATCTGTCAGCATATGAAATAGCTGGTTACTAATTAGTAAATGTTATTAAGAAAACAATGAGCTATTTTTCACCTGTAAAATTAGCAAAGATTAGGAAGACTGATGTTGATTATCCCTCTCAGTACTCAGGAAAATTGGTACAACTTTCAGGGGAATAATTTGGCACTATACCTCAAAATGTAAATATGCATACATTTTGGCCCAGCAATTTCATTTTTGGAAATTACTTTATGGTAACAATTAGACATGTGTGAAAAAATATTGGGATGAACATTAAGATTTTCATGACTGAATTATCTGTAAAGGCAAAAAAATAGAAACATTCTCAAATGCCCATCAATAGGGATTTGATTTATTATTGCACATCTATTCAATGGAATATCTGCAGTAATCAGAAATGAATGTGATCTAGATGTTGTGGCATAGGGAAATGTTTACATTATGTTGCTAAGTAAAAAAAAAAAATTAGTGTCCTAAGAGTAAAGGTGATGTAATTACATTTCTGTTTAAAATTATACTGTGTGTGTGTGTGTGTGTGTGTGTGTGTGTGTGTGTGTGTGTGATGAACGTGAAGATGCACTGCCCAGATCTCCCTTCCAAAAAAGACTTGTTGCCCAGCTGTCTGCCCCTCAGGAATCACCTCAGCTTCCTGCAGAGCCACCTCTTCCCATTTTCTTCCCTGCTGAGAAGGGATGTGGGCACATCCTGATGGAGACAGGAGTGTAGGGATAGTCATTTCGGCTCGGCAGAAAACAACTCTGATGGGCTCCTTTCACTCCAGAGCTTCCTGCAGGGTCAGCGGAGGCTGTC
>NW_011888824.1:10349820-10365207 GCF_000151845.1 Pteropus vampyrus | reverse complement strand
GGAAATGGTATCCAAGATACAGGTCCTCCTCCTCTTAATTTTTCTTCCAGATGCTTGTGCAAAAAAAAAAAAAAATGTTTTAAGTTATCCCTTTCTTCTTTAGCCGAGAAACCATCATGCAATTCAAACTTTTGTTGTCCTACCTTCTAATTCAAAGCACAAATCAGAATCAAGCTGGCTCAAGCTCGGACCTGAACTTAGGCTCATTACATTAACCAGCAGTAAAATGAACTGAGCGTAAGCGTTTGTCAGCCCTTCAGTCACAGACTAAACATCCAGAGGTTAACACAGCTGAACTGTGGTGTGGCTCAGATGGGCAAGTGCAACTTCCAATGGGGATTTTGGGGGCCCACGTGCATTTTTAAGAGGGCTAACAAACCCACTTTTGTAATTCCTCAGTCTGATGGACTCTCAGGAGGAAGACATAGCTAAAAGTGGTTTCTGAGCTTTATTAAGCATTGTTCATTTGTATAAAGAGTCAGAAACCTATAGCCAGATTATTACATTTTCAATATCAAGGGAATTAAGTTGATTATAAACGAGACCACTTAGAAAAATGCACTGTGTTCTCCACATTTGACAAACATAATTTTGCTTCAGTTATTTAAGATACAGCTTCTCAAGATTGGTAAGGAAACAGCCTGCTGCGAATGTGCAAGGCAGTGACATTCGCGTAACACGGGACCCTAGGGCAACAACCATACGGTTCATTTCTGCTGACAAGTGGAATCCTTGCTAGATTGTGTGTGAAGAGGGGCAGGCGTTATTGGAATTTCTGTTGTATCAAGGGAGAATTAAGGAGTATTTACTGAATGGGTTTCCTGGGTATAAATATTTATTAGCAGAATTCCAGGGTGTATAAGCCCATAAGCACAGTCATTTATTCAGCATCCTGCGCGAGGCACTTGCTGAGTCCTAATGCTAAAACAGAATATTTGATATAACTGTCTCAATGTGTGATCACCTTACATAGAGGACATAAAGCCTGTAGCTATTTGCAGCTCCCAGCATTGCAAAATCTATGCGAAACTACAAAGTAAAACACACTCACAGGTGTACACACACATACACACACACATACACACACACACAATCAGTGCTTTATGTGAATAGAAAAGGAAGCTAGGTTTTTCTCTAATAAACGATATGTTCTCGAACATTTTAGATATTTGAAAGCTAATTTAAACTCTGGGAAAAAGGTAAGACTCATCTATTATGTGATCTTTGGGGTGCCCAAGGCAATTGTAGATCCTCAATGTAATCATTGAAATGTCAGCATTTTTGTTCGTCTTTTCTGTAGTGATACAGAGAGCTCCATTGTCTATTTTCTCAGGCAGCTCTTGCTGGCCAATTCCACACGAAATCACAGAGGGCAATTCTCCTTCCTTGGGAGTGGGAATGCTGGGGGAGGAGAGCTCGTCTCTGCCCATTAGTTCAGCTCACACAGCTCCAGCCCCCTGGGAGATGGGGCTCCAGAGGACGGGCACTGACAGGTGCAAGGGGTCTCAGGCTCTGTGGGACTCTCACTGGGATTGGAGCCCACTGAGCCGCACTGCTGGCCTGGCACTGGCAGAGGCAGGACCCCCGAGTTGCCCAGTTTCACTAGGCCATACAAGCCTCTGTCCCTGTGCTGACAGTCCAGATTTGAGGGTCTCTTCTTGGATGATACTTAGAGATGACTAAAGGAAATTGAGTTCTGGGCAAACAGAAAAATCCACGGGGAAAAAAGAAAGGGTCGTTTCCCCTTTGTGTGTGCGGGTGTGCCTGCAGGCCTGTGTGTGTGTTGGGGAGACAGGGAGTATCTTGAGTTTCCTCTAGGTGGGGGTGAGAGTTGCAAGGGGGCAGTAAGGAAGCATTGCCAACTCTTCTTGGGAGCTTGAGAAAAAATCCAAATTAATTGCTACCTTATAGAATGTAACAACAAAGATGAAAAATTCCAAATGGATTTTTTATATGTACAAAAATAAAACCACAAAGGAATAAAAAAGAGAACTTTTCAGTAAAGAAAAAGAGATCGTGGGCAGATCTGAGACATATTTCGGAAGATTAGCAGTGCTTTGTGACCGATCAGATGTGGAAAGCAGGGGAGAAGGAAAAGTTAGGGTGAACAACCAGATTTCTGGCTCCAGCAACCGTAGGGCATGTGTTCTCTCAGAAGTGGAGACAAGGAAGACAGTGCCTGAGTCACCCACCTGCCCCGCCCTGCCCCCCCCCCGACTCCTCCATCACTAGATTCAAACGAGGCAGTCCCTGAATTCATCACTATGACAATTACTTCATTTTGCCACATTTAATAACTATATTTTTTGAAGCAAATCTTAGGACACACAGATTCCTGAGTGGTCTGACAATGGGGCAGGGCTGTGCCTCCGAACAAGGAAGTGAGGTCTTCAGGACGGTTGTGCTCTTAGGACTCCAAGGGTATGTTCCAACGCGGGAATCGAAATGCTGGAAGCTTTCAAGTGGTGTGTGCTCTAGTTCCTCACGTTATTAGGAAAACCACGTCTGACCTTATAAAAGTACATTAATAAGAAGGTTAATCTGGATAAATCTCAGGATTCCATAATCCCGACATGTGGTCTCTGAAAGAATTCTTTTTCCAAAACCATTTTTAATTTCATAGAGCCCAAAGAAAGTCAGAAAGGAACAAAGTATGTTATTTCTTTTCTTTTCATTAACTAGGTAAAAAAATAAAATAAAATCCCTAATGCATTTCCTTTCAATGGGCTAAAGCTCGAAATCTAGGCTAAATGGAAACAGCAAGAAGAAAAACATCACTGTGGGGCCTTGGCTGAGATGGGAGCAGGAGGCACCACGTCCTGCTCAGCACAGCTGAGGCGCTGTGGTTGGGTGCTAGCAGTGGCTGCCTGCTATGCTGTAATAAGGTCCTTTGTCTCTGACCAGGAATCTTGTGTCTTCTGCCAGCATCAATGAAGCTATGATTGGTGAACTTGTTAGTTTGCAAGAAGGATAAAATTTCAGACATTTCATAATTCTTGACATTTTTTATTGTCATTTCTTTGGGTCATCATTTGACTTGAAGTTGGGGAAAATGATGGTGAAGATGTGATAAGGATAACAAAAGCAAATTAAGTGATTGACATGAGATTAATGTTGCTCTCTCCAGGTTCCTGTCAGCTTCCTGATTAGCTTCACTCTTTCCTTATCCCCATCCTGACTCTCTCCTTACTCCGTCGTAGCCAGCATCAGTCCAGTGCATTACTGGGCATACATTTAGTTATTATGATTGATAGTTCCACCAAGTAATGAGTGCCTCTGTGTAGCAACCACTCCTTAATATGTGATCTCTGTTTTTTGCAACAAGTTTTGAGAGTTTGGAATTATCCCTGACCCGAGGATGAGGAGGGTTAAGAAACTTTTCCAATAACACAGAGCCTAGTGATTGAGGCAAGATTCCTGCCTATATTTATCTGTTAGCAAAAATTATGTTTCCCTCACTACAACCCCAGGCCACCTCAGTTATGCAAATAAAGTTTTAAAGAAAACAAGAAACATTTTAGTGGTGATGTTGGCCAGTCTGCTTAACTTCTTCTCATTTGACTACTACCCCATTTGCTGATTTACTGCCCTATTTTATTTGACCGCTATTATTGCCAATCCACAGTAATTTCTCAGCCCTTTTACCATTAGTATCTCTTTTTGAAAGCAGAAATATTAATGATATTTTTTCACAGCTGATTAGAAATCTGTGTGTGAGGAAATGGGCTAAGAGGGATTGAGTCATACATGATCTATGACAATGACAGGAAGTATAAGTTGAACTGACCCTTGACGACAATGAGAAAGTAATCCATGACCTCAGCTTCCAGTCTGTGGGGTTTAATATGCATCCACCAGAAACCTGAGTTGGGAGCTCACGTCTCCAAGTCTTCTCCACGGGGGCTCATTTGAAGGATGGCTGCTGTCCAGCCCTGTATTTCCAGGAAATAAGACTTCGATTTCTTGTAGTGTTAATTTTAAAGGAAAGGCATTTAGATGATTCTTGAAAGAACAACATCTGAAACAAAACCGAATGAAGATAAATAATCCACAACTCACTTTCACTCTTAGTTGCCTGGCACCTGCTCCCACATATGCACCAGCTGCGAAATTCCCTGTGGCCTGCAAGCAGATGGTGGAACATCCACAAACTGAGCCACCGACTAATACATTTCCAAGCTCCTCTATTCTCCCAGAATTCGCTAAACTCCTCAGCCCTGCGGCATGGGGAAGATTTGAAAACAAATGTTTACAAATTCACCCCTCTACCAGTTCCAATACTACTGTATTTTCCCAGCAGCACTTTTGTTCATTGCTGCCTTCAGGATAATGCCAAAGGTAAACACACTCTAAACTTTTGAACTATCTTCAAAACTATCATCAGAGTCGAGTAGGTGAAAATTATACAATTCAGAAGCCATTTGGAAAGGGAGAGATGCCGAAAGTCTAGAGAATATAAGAGAAATAGAGATATGGTTCCAAACAGTAGAGAATAAAAATATTGGTATGTGGGAATAACTGGATTGATCCAAATCACTGAGCCTAACAAGAAGTACCAGTGAAGGGCAAGAAATCTAAAAATCCTCCTTCTTCCTCCTTGGATGTTTCTTCTTACTTAACTATTCCCATTCTGTTCACACTTTGTAGCCCTGGGGTCTCAAATATACAGGACAATGACAGGACTGAAGGAGGGAGCAAGTCTGGCCCGGAAGGGTATACCCACTTCAGGTTCCTATAAGGAAAGAAGAGAAAATCAAGTATGAGTGCAGTTTTGAGTCTATTTACCAACAGCCTCTGGCCACTTTTACGTATAGTCAAACCTAAGCACACTGCTGGTCAGTTTTTCGGGCTGACGTAAATCACCACCAGCTTTGCTGAGCCACACCATGGTTTGATTGGCGGAACGGTAGGTTCTCTCATTATCCCAAAATATCAGGGGTGTGTTTGTGTGTGTGTGTGTGTGTGTGTGTGTGTGTGTGTGTGTACAGCAAATATGCTGAAGTGAAAAATCTCCAGCCCAGTCAGATTTGGCCTTCAGCATTATTTTGTTTTGGTTTGTGGAACAAGGTTTATTCCCTCCCTGTTTATGTTTTTAATTTGGGTTTTTGTTTTGGTGTGAAAAATATGACAAAGCTTTTAAAGCAATAGTTTCTTAAAGACAAGATATGGAATATCATGAAAATTGGGGTATTGTGACCCCAATATGACTGAGTTTTTCTACCTGTATGTCTCTTGATCTGGGCACATCTTTTTCTGCTTTTGTCTCTGCATCTCTTCTTTTACATAGTCTATCGCTACTTACCTATTTGTATTTGCCTATTTTTATCTGTCTCCTCTGTTTCTGCCTCCTTATGTCCACCTTTTCTTCTCCTTTTCTTCCCATTCATTTATTCAAAATTAGGTTGAGTGCTAACCACTGTATATTGTCTCTGAGGATTGTAAAATTCCTTCTCCCCCTGAACTCTGAACCAAGCAGCTTTTTTATGCAGGTTGAGGAAAATTGATCTCACTTTCAAAAGTGAGTACCCTTGAGGAAAAAAAAAATTTTGTTCCAGACTATTTCCCTGACCCAAAAGGGTGTTTTCCAGGGACACATATCATGTCAACCCGATATTAGTCTACACAGAATTTTGAGGCTGGTAAAAAATAAATTGGTAAAAGAAGAAACTAGGCTCTCAGGTGGAGAGAGAAATGAGACAATAATTTCTGTAAAAATAAAACATTTAATTAAACTGTTTGATTTTAAATGTTTTCAAACATGAAACAAGGCTTTCTAAAGCATGGAACAGGAACTGAAAATGGGATAACCTGGTCAATTTGAATTTTTTCAAATCTACAAACAAGGCTTTTCAATCTTAAAATGACAGACCTGTGACTGTGGTGCTCCCTAATTTATTTCTCTTAAATATCAGAAAACAGAACTTCTAAGGGCCTCAGGCTACAAGTACTTCCCGAATCCTAAACACAGTAAAGCCCCCAGAGCCAGCACCGCACTGCCTTACAGGCAGTCAGTACTATATACACAGGTTGAAATTCGTTAGAGAAAAAAGAGTATGCAGAAAATTATTTTTCTCCTAGAATATACTATCATACTTTCTAAGAATCTCTCAATTGCCTATAATTACTGGAAGGCCTCATGTTTCACACCAATAATTGCAACTTTAGTGGGAAACTCAGAAGACACAAGAAAAGACAGAATTCATTATTAATGAAAATACTGCCACCCCCTAAGGAAACAGAATGCACTTAATGCTCAGCTTACCTCATCTCTCCATCAATAAATCCATGCTTTCTGTTTATGACATCCTTCGGTAGGCTCACTGGAGAGGCTGACAGCTAATTAGCAAACACATTTTGGCCTTAATTAAGCTACCCTTTCCTGTCTATGAGACTACTTCAATATAAATGGAGACCGTTTCTGCTTTATTTTATTACCATTATAGAACCGAATTCCAGATTAATTCTTTTAAAACATGATCCAATTAAGCTTCCCTTATCTAATGAAATGCATGCATTTTGTATTTTAAATGAGAAGGGAAATTCTCTTAAAAAATTAATTTCTTTTTTGCCTCCCTTTTCTTTTGTCTCTTCTTCATAGATGGTCTATGAGGGTCCTAGTTTATCAGGGCTGCTAGGTGGCTTAAACAACAGGGATTTATTGTCTCACAGTTCTGGAGGCTGCGAGCTTGAGATGAAGCCTCTCTCCCAGGCTTGTAGATGGTCCTCTTTTCCCTGTGTCTTCACATCGTCTTCCCTCTATGAGTGTCTATGTCCATACTTCCTCTTTGCATGAGGATACCAGTCAGACTAGATTAGGGTCTACCCTAACAGACTCATTTTAATATAATCACCTCTTTAAAAATACTTTCTCCAAATATGGTCACATTCCGAGGTACTAACGGCTAGGATTTCAACATATGAATTTCGAGGGTACAAAATTCAGTCTATAATGCTGAAGAAGAGGTGACATTTCCAAGGAGAGGCAGCAGAGTGTGTGGTTAAGAGGCACCACCTCTAGAGCCAGACTATCTGGGTTCAGATCTCAGTTTTTCCACTTGTCATTTATGTGACTTTCAGCAAGTCGCTTAAGTTCTCTGCCTTTTGGTTCTTCCATCCCTACCTCTCTACATAGGTAGCCCTCTATAAGTGTTTGCTATAATTATTATTTGCTAAAATGCTTGAAGAGTATAGTACTTACACATTACTCATAGGGGAAATGAATGCTATGTCAACATTCTATAAAAAGGTGAAGAACATCTTGATCCCCATGGTGTAGTGAATTGAGATGATTATTTTTAAAATTTCTTTTATAGTCACAATTTTCTTTCATACTCAAAATATGTAATGACCCTTATGTTAGATCATGAAATAGATCTGAGCCACATGTGGTGGATTTTAGTCAAGAATGTATACTGTCACCCTCCTCATCCCAGCTCTATATCTTCTCTTCCAACCAAATCAGAGGCAGATTTGAATTGGGTAACTAGTTCTATCTTAGCAAACCTGATCCAAAATCATGGGCTCCAAACTCATCTGCCTGCCTTCATTTTCATAACAAAACCCTCATTCTGGACCAATGTCCTTCTTTACTGCTATCCACATACTGGTGCTAAGTATTTCTGGAGAAAATTGCCCCACATGGACAAGTACCACTAAAATATCATGACCTCCAGCTTCTTCTGGGCCCTCTGTACTGCTAAATCTTTTCCTTATCCCTGGTTCACACTATCTCCCATTTTCCTAAGCAAAAATTCCTCTCTTACCTCTGCATTCAAGTACATACTCAAAGCACACCTCTCTCTCTCTCTCTCAGACCATGACAACTTTCTTATTCTTCACCAGAAACACAGTGGTTCCAGCAACAAGAAACTGCTTAATTCCATACACATTATATTGAATCTCCCCTCTGGTCCTCGCTCTTACACAAGGAATGCCTTCTTTTCCTCCAGGTGTCTCTGCCTTTGGCTTACTTTTACTCTTAAGACTTAGCTCAAACATCACATCCCCCTCTCCAAAGCCTTCTTTGATCAGCTTCCTGCCTCCCCTGAGCTGGGTGTGAGTTCCTCCTTGGTGCTTCCATCACTCCTGCACTAGTCTCTGGTACTGTTTTTATGACACTGGTCTACAATTGTCTGTTGATGTGTCTCTCCCAATAGACTGAGTTCCTTGTTTTCAGAAGTCCTGTGTGTTCACTACTGATCTCATTGTCCAGCATAATAGTGCTTTAAAAGTGTCCTGTCTTTCCTTGAGTACACAGACTATATTGAAATCACTTGTGTAGGGAGCCCCTCAGGGACGGGGATCAGTCTTAATTGTTTTCCTTTCTATGTCGATCAGGGTTTTTAGTTAAAAAAAAACAAAATCCATTTGTGTTGATAATACAGAAGGATTTTGATAAAAAGAACTGGGTAGCTCACTGAAACTGTGGGAAGATCAGAAATTTGGGCTTGAAAATAGATGTGAAAAAAGGAAACTAAAAGCAGCCAGGACCACATTCAAAACCACGCCACCAAGCCAGGCCGCAGCCCGCCCCCTTCGTGGGTCATCTGCCCTCCTTACTTCCTGGCCTCTCTGGTTCCAAATCACATCGCCGGAGGGGAGGGGGTGGTGCCTGGCGGGGTGCTTTTGATCAGCTAAACCTTAGAAAAGTGCCCACACTCTAAATTTAAGAGAGACTAGGAAGGCGAGTAGCTGATGTTTTCAGCCTGGTGAGAGAAGGCCAGGGAATTCCTCAAATGAGGAGGGCAGCTCAGGTAGCGGTGGCCTGATAACAACAGCCGTTATAGATCCCTCAGGCTTTGCACAGCATTGCAGATAGGAAGTAAAAGCAGATTAAAAAAATAAAGTATTAATGAATCTCCTCTGTTTCCAAAAACCCAATTTTTTATTGAATAAATGTGACATATAACATTGAGTAAATTTAAGGTGTATCTGTGTTACTTTGATACATTTATGTATTGTAATGTGATTGCCATTGTAGCAATACTCATCACATTATATAATTATAGTACAATATTGTTATCTATATTCATTACACTGTGCATTAAATCTCTATGGCTTGTTTACTACTCATTGCAAGTTTGTACCCTTAAACAGTATCAGTCTTATCCCCCACCCTTCCATCCCTTGGTAACCACCATTTTACTGTCTATTTTTTATGAGTTTGACTTTTTTAGATTCCACATATAAATTATACCATATAGTATTTGTCTTTCTCTGAGTTATCTCACTTAGCATAATGTGCTCAAATATACACAATAGAATATTATTCAGCCATGAGAAAGTAGGATATTCTGCCATTTGCTCCAGAAACTCATTTTGCCGAGGGGAACTTTGACCTGGCTATAATCCACATTTTTGAGGAGGAAGTGACAAGAGGGAAAGGATGGGAGGAAAGAACTAACATGTATTAAGAGTTGTGTTGTGCCAGCCGCTGTGCAGCCACGTTAGATATGCCTCTACTGGTGATATGATCACTGGAATGTGATATGCAAGGGGCAGCTACCAACCATGTCTGTCATCATTTATCCTCTGCCCAGTGCCTAACACAGTGCCTGGCACACAATGGGTCCTTGATAAATACTGTTGGTGTTGAACAATGCTATAAAGGAGATACTGTGCTGTTTTGTTCATGCTTCAATTAAGTACTTCTGCTAGTCACAAAGCTAGTAAGTAGCTCTATGTGGTACTCATCCCATGTCTTTTTCCATCATCACACCAGTATAGATGCTAAAATATGAATCGCCAATATGCAGGCTATTGGGAGGAGTGATGACAGCATCGTGGCAGCATAAGATATCCCTCATTTTTGTCTTCCTTTAGCCTCCAAAATTTGGCATCTTCCCATGAAGAAAAGTGCCTCTGTCGGAACTATGGGACCCAGCACCATATGCCAAGGGATGTAGAGGAGTCTGACCTACCTGTGCATTAGGTAATAGGTGGACAGACCCAGGTAAGGGCTGTGGAACCAGCAGAAGCCTGTGAACTGACTCCAGCTCCTCTTGGCTGACATCTGGGAGCACCCGGAAAATGCTGCGTGGGTCAGGCATACACATACTAGAGAGAAGTCCAGGTTTCTAGAGAAGTTCCAGCCCTCTGTTGGAGCAAGCAAGTAAGCAATCATACAAATCAACAAAACCTAGTTTGGATACATTGGAGTGGGTAGAAGGAACTGTGACTGTGGTGCTCTCTAATTTATTTTTCTTAAATATCAGAGAACAGACCTTCTAATGGCCTTGGGCTACAAGTACTTCCGGCATCCCAAACACAGTGAAGCTTCCATGGCTAGCACCATGCTGCCTTACAGGTAGTCAGTACTATATACACAGGTTGAAATTCATTAGAGAAAAAAGAGTATGCAGAAAATTATCGCTCCTCCCCCAAACTGGCTCTTAGAGAAAAAGTCCAGGGAGCCCTCCTAGTTGGGGAAGAGAGAGAGCACCCGGCTGGTGCAGCTGGGCAGGACACTGCTAAAGAAACCTATCTCTTTCTCACAGCACACAGAGTATTAAAGCAGGAGCTCCATGACTTGTAGGGAGGGAAGAGATCATAGCAAAAACACAAAAACAAAAACAAAAACAAAAAACCAATCAATTAAAAAAATGGACAGAGGAACTGAATAGACATTTTTCCAAAGATGACATACAAGTGGTCAACAGGTACATGAAAAGATGCTCAACATCACTAACCATCAGGGAAATGCAAATCAAAACCACAATGAGATCTCACCTCACACCTGTTAAAATCACTATTATGAAAAAAAATATGGAATGACAAGTGTTGGTGAGGATGTAGAGAAAAGGAAAGCCTTATAACTGTTGGTGGGAATGTAAGCTGGTACAGTCGCTATGGAAAACAGTATGGAGGTTTCTCAAAAAATTAAAAATAGAACTACTATATGATCCAGTAATCTCATTTCTGTATATATATATCTAAAGGAAATTAAAACATGATCTTGAAAAGACATTTGTACTCCAATCTTTATAATGCAGCATTATTCAAAATAGCCAAGATAGGAAAACAACCTAAGTATCTGTCAACAGAGAAAAAGATAAAGATACACACACACACACACTCTCACATATACACACACACACACACACAATGAAATATTATTCAGCCATAAGAAAGAAGGAAATCTGCCTTTTAGGATTACATAAATGAAATGAGGCATTATGCTAAATGATATAAGCCAGACATAGAAAGACAAACAAGTAATGATATCATTTATCTGTAGGATCTGAAAAAGCTGAACTGATGAAAGCAAAGAGTAGAATGATGGTTACCAGGAACTTGGGGGTGGGGTAATTGGAGAGATTTTGGTCAAAGGGTACATACTTTCATTTAGTAGATGAATAAGTTCTGAAGATCAAATACATAGCATGGCGATTATAATTACTAATACTGTTCTACATACTTAAAATTGCTAAGAGACTGGATCTTAATTGTTCTCACCACTATATATGTGTGTGTGTGTGTGTGTGTGTGTGTGTGTGTGTGTGTGTGTGTGTATAATTATGTGACATGATGGACCTGTTAGCTAGTGCTAAGGTGATAATCATATTGCAATATATAAATACATCGAATAAACATATTTTACACTTTAGACTTATCTAGTGTTATACACCAATTCTATCTCAATTTTAAAAAGTAACGCAAGCTATTGCTTGTGTGAGATTCTGGGATTACTTTTTTAAAGCTTTTGATTAACAAAATCTGAGGACCTTATAGATTTGGAATCTGCCTGCCTGCCCTCACCTCCCCAAGAAATCACATCGTTAAACGTGTTTTCTTTTAGATTATACGCTTCTGTAAAACGGGCTCTGACCTCGTGGCTCAGAGGGTTTCAAAGCCCCGTTACAGCCGGGCTCTTTAGGGGCACATTTTCAAAGTCTTCAGAAGGTGGAGCAGTTTTCCGTCATGGTTGAATGGCATGCCTCCTAAAGTGCCCTCTCCTGTCACTCCTTGGCTGGATTGTGTAGTGTGTCTGCTAGAAGTGCCCAAATGAGACTGATTTTGGAAGAAATGTTTTTGTCATGGATGTCGAATGCAAGCATGCCTCCAGCTTTTTCGCTGGACAATTTACGAATTCCAGCCTGTTTAGTTCCTCTATCAGAGATACTTCATGCCCCCTAGTGGTGTGAGCAGCAGAAAGAACAGGCTGACCTAGATTCTCTTTCCAGGGCAAGTAAGTGCAGGAAGAGAACAAACAAAACCCGCCTCAGGAGGGTTATCTAGGGTCCAGTGACTGAAAACTTTCTTTTTTACCATTTTATTTTATTTTATTTTATTATTTTATTTTATTTTTAGTTTCAAGTATATAGCACATTGGTTAGACAACATTTATATAGTCTATGAAACAATCCCTCTCTCATCGTCTGGCTCTACACCTAGCCATTACATCACTGCTGACTACATTCCCTATGCTATACTCCCCCATCCTATCAACTGAAAACTTTTTAACAAGGAAAAGTTGTCCTTAAAGAAAAGTATTTATGCACAATTGGTGGCAAATAAAAAGGAAACTTTGTCAGGGCCACATCCTGGCATCCTGTAGGGGCAACACTTTCAGTGTGTTTTGTGTGGAACCCAACGAGTAGCAAATGGTCCTGCCTGGTGTGGCTCATTACAGCTGCCCTGTGGTGTTACTGCATTTTCTCTGGTGTTAGACCAAGGCCAAGGCATTTGGGAGACACCTGCTTTGGACTATGGAGCAGCTGCTGCGGTCTGCTTATAGAGGAAAGACCTGAGCCCAACCTGACACCATTTCCCTGGCTTGGTGACCATAAGGAGAGGGGCTTCCCACACTTTTCCTTCTGGAAGTACACTATGACTGAATGAAGGATGGGCCAAGACTTATGATTTTGTCCTCGCCCTGATACAGTTACATTTCTTTTGGGACCTGTCCCAATATGGTTGATAGGGCATGGGCTTTTTTTTTTTTCTTCTTCTTCTTCTTCTTCTTTTTTTCTGGGCTTTGGAATCAAACAGTTCCTCCTCCACAGAATCCATTTGTTATCTGTGTGACCTTGAAAAATTAACTTAGCCCTTCTGATTCTGTTTTCACCTGTAAAACAGAGTTTAAAATACCTTTCTCACAGAATTTCTGTGAGTTAAATATCTATATCTCATATATATTAAACACATATTTACACACATGTATCTAATATGACACCTTACACATAGTAGCAGCTGAATACAAGTCAGTTCCTTCACCCTCCCATATCTTCACAACTGTGTACTCTCCTCAGCTCGCTCTGGGCCTAGCGGGGTGCAGTTTACACATGTCATCGACACTCCTGCAGTCTGCAGTTATGGCTCTTGCTCCAGAGAGAGGCAAGACAACCACTCAGTCCACCTGATTCTAAAATTTCTCAGATCTAAATTTTTATTTAGCAGGCTTGTTTTCGTTTTAAAACGACATTGGAGATCTGATGCTTGGGATTTCTTCTGTACTCTCACCTTGGCAGAACACAAACAATCTCATTTTTCTATAGTGAATGGGAATTGCCTTTAACCCACTGAGATTCTTATCCGACCCAGAGACTCCCAAGTTCCCTTCACTGGCTAAAAAATAATTAAATTTGGTGTGGGTACAAAAAGGGTAGGGTGTGGTGACAACCAGGCCCTGCAGTAAAGGAGAAGACTTACTAGAAAGTCGGTGCCTGGCAGCTCTGGCCACATCCTCTTCCAGCATCGTGTGCAAAAGTGCTGCCAGCCAGCCCACACCCAGAAGGCGTTGTCTCCATGTACTAGCATCAACCCAGCGCTCGCCTCAGGACTCTCACAGGTCTCACTGAGACAGGAACCTGGGGAGGTGGGCAGCTTGCTGACCACTACACTTTCTATTCTGCATCGAGGTTTGCTGCTTAACTTTTGGTCCTGGAATTCTAAATCCATCTATACTTATGGGGCAGAGCAAAGTTTTAGGAGAGGTTCTGGGAACCGTTTTTCATAATTATACACACTGACAACTAATAGTTGTGGTTAGTTAGGACAATGATATGTACTACATATATCCCTTAAATCTGATGATGAAATCAATTAAGAAAATATTTTTAAACACATACACCTCAAAATTGATCTTTATAATAAAATACATCCTATTTTGGTCAGACTCTTTCCCTAAGTTGAGCATAGCTTACTTCAAGTCTCCAAGGTGAAGGCAGCCCCTTGTGTACAGATAACACTAGTGGAGAAACACCGGGAAAAAGAAAAAAAGGGAGAAATAGGGAAGTATCTAAAAGTGGTCATTCTTTCTTCAAATGTCTAAAATGTCTCATTCAACAAATATTTATTGAGCATTGACTATGTGCCCGGCACTCTTCTAAGTACTGGAGGTATATCAGTGAATAAATCAGATAAAAAACTTTTGCCTTCCCGGGGTTGCCTTTTTGTTGGGTTGGTTGGAGGGGGCCTTGTTGACCCGGCCGGGGGCTTGGGGCAAAAGGGGAATTCGTTACATTGATTCTGACTTTGGCTAAATTTTTGTTTTTTTGTTCAGGGTTTTTTTTGCGTGTATGTTTTGATTTTTAAAAATATTGTATCACAATATTAATTTTGATTAAAATTTTTTTTGTGTGCAAATCTTACTCCTTTCGCTCTAGTCCCAGCTGTGAGACAGATGCTGGTAGATGCATGGTAGGGTCTGTAGTGCACCTCCCACATTTCCCCTTCAAGACCAAGGCACCCATTTTCCCCAGCTGCTGAGTGTTGACAGCCGACAGCTCATACATAGCCTGCCCACAGAGATTGCCTTCAGCAGCCTAGAGCCCTAGCCCAAGGTCATGCCCTCTCCTCAGAAGCAGCCTACATCCAATAATGGATCAATGTGGAAAGAGAAGATCACAGAATACTAGAGGCCAGATGACAATGCTTAACTGTCAGAAGCAAGGTGGGAAGAGCAAGGTCAGATCAGTAGGCAGGGAGAATGATGCACAGAGAACAGAAAATGGCTGGAGTCCCTACCTGGCCCAGACCTACTCAATCAGAAACTCTGGGGGTGGAGATTGCATTTTCTGTATTTTAACAAGACCTGTAGGTAATTCTGATGCACTGATCTGTACTGTCAAGAGAAAGGAACATGAGGAAGCTGAGGGCAGCTTTGCCAATAAAAAGTCAGAATTCTTTTACCAGCTTCTGAACCTGAACTAATTTTCAGAGTTCACTGACTAAAGGAAAGGCCAGTTCCTCAGAAAGGAGTACCCTTGAACACTGTGGCAAATCTACATGACAATTGCCCCAGTCCTTCCCCCAAAGGACCAATATATATTTACTTGGGTAATCATACCTGGGGAAAGAAGATAGCCCAACATCTGAGAAACTGTTGGACACAGGTCTAAGTTGACAATGGTACTGTCAACATAAGAAACATCCAAACCTGTGGAA
>NW_011888824.1:10347988-10349770 GCF_000151845.1 Pteropus vampyrus | reverse complement strand
GAGTAGCAAATGGTCCTGCCTGGTGTGGCTCATTACAGCTGCCCTGTGGTGTTACTGCATTTTCTCTGGTGTTAGACCAAGGCCAAGGCATTTGGGAGACACCTGCTTTGGACTATGGAGCAGCTGCTGCGGTCTGCTTATAGAGGAAAGACCTGAGCCCAACCTGACACCATTTCCCTGGCTTGGTGACCATAAGGAGAGGGGCTTCCCACACTTTTCCTTCTGGAAGTACACTATGACTGAATGAAGGATGGGCCAAGACTTATGATTTTGTCCTCGCCCTGATACAGTTACATTTCTTTTAGGACCTGTCCCAATATAGTTGATAGGGCATGGGCTTTTTTTTTTTTCTTCTTCTTCTTCTTCTTCTTTTTTTCTGGGCTTTGGAATCAAACAGTTCCTCCTCCACAGAATCCATTTGTTATCTGTGTGACCTTGAAAAATTAACTTAGCCCTTCTGATTCTGTTTTCACCTGTAAAACAGAGTTTAAAATACCTTTCTCACAGAATTTCTGTGAGTTAAATATCTATATCTCATATATATTAAACACATATTTACACACATATATAAAGTGTCTAATATGACACCTTACACGTAGTAGCAGCTGAATACAAGTCAGTTCCTTCACCCTCCCATATCTTCACAACTGTGTACTCTCCTCAGCTCGCTCTGGGCCTGGCGGGGTGCAGTTTACACATGTCATCGACACTCCTGCAGTCTGCAGTTATGGCTCTTGCTCCAGAGAGAGGCAAGACAACCACTCAGTCCACCTGATTCTAAAATTTCTCAGATCTAAATTTTTATTTAGCAGGCTTGTTTTCGTTTTAAAACGACATTGGAGATCTGATGCTTGGGATTTCTTCTGTACTCTCACCTTGGCAGAACACAAACAATCTCATTTTTCTATAGTGAATGGGAATTGCCTTTAACCCACTGAGATTCTTATCCGACCCAGAGACTCCCAAGTTCCCTTCACTGGCTAAAAAATAATTAAATTTGGTGTGGGTACAAAAAGGGTAGGGTGTGGTGACAACCAGGCCCTGCAGTAAAGGAGAAGACTTACTAGAAAGTCGGTGCCTGGCAGCTCTGGCCACATCCTCTTCCAGCATCGTGTGCAAAAGTGCTGCCAGCCAGCCCACACCCAGAAGGCGTTGTCTCCATGTACTAGCATCAACCCAGCGCTCGCCTCAGGACTCTCACAGGTCTCACTGAGACAGGAACCTGGGGAGGTGGGCAGCTTGCTGACCACTACACTTTCTATTCTGCATCGAGGTTTGCTGCTTAACTTTTGGTCCTGGAATTCTAAATCCATCTATACTTATGGGGCAGAGCAAAGTTTTAGGAGAGGTTCTGGGAACCGTTTTTCATAATTATACACACTGACAACTAATAGTTGTGGTTAGTTAGGACAATGATATGTACTACATATATCCCTTAAATCTGATGATGAAATCAATTAAGAAAATATTTTTAAACACATACACCTCAAAATTGATCTTTATAATAAAATACATCCTATTTTGGTCAGACTCTTTCCCTAAGTTGAGCATAGCTTACTTCAAGTCTCCAAGGTGAAGGCAGCCCCTTGTGTACAGATAACACTAGTGGAGAAACACCGGGAAAAAGAAAAAAAGGGAGAAATGGGGAAGTATCTAAAAGTGGTCATTCTTTCTTCAAATGTCTAAAATGTCTCATTCAACAAATATTTATTGAGCATTGACTATGTGCCCGGCACTCTTCTAAGTACTGGAGGTATATCAGTGAATAAATCAGATAAAAAA
>NW_011888824.1:10344924-10347010 GCF_000151845.1 Pteropus vampyrus | reverse complement strand
CTTCCCCCAAAGGACCAATATATATTTACTTGGGTAATCATACCTGGGGAAAGAAGATAGCCCAACATCTGAGAAACTGTTGGACACAGGTCTAAGTTGACAATGGTACTGTCAACATAAGAAACATCCAAACCTGTGGAATATTTTTATAAGATTTTTTTTTTTTTTGAGCCAAGCTGATGATGACACATGCCAGGAAGCAAGACCTTAAGTGCTCCGGAGAATAAGTTTTGCAGCTTCTTTTATGCAGTTGAAATTAAGGAGTGGACATAACGAAGACTGGAGAAAGCAAGGTAGAGATTGAATGAGAAGATAGTGAACAAGATTATGTGCTCTCTTGAGGGTTAATAATCCCTCCAAGGGGTATTACTTCTGGTATTTCAAAGGTGAGTTAACCTAGATGCACAAGAACGTGGACAGGGCTGGCTTCAGGCAAAGATAAACCTTTCACTAAAGAAGTTGCATGCCTGGGCATGAGTACTCACCGTGACCTGCCCAGTTAGGAATTCATGATCTGATCGCCCTGTGAGGTTACTTTCCATAGCATCCCTCTTTTTTTTTTGTCCACAGCGCTCAGCATTATACAAAACACGGTCCCTCTGGTAGAGTGAATGTGTAATAAATGGACTCCTGGCCCAGTTCGCAGTGGGTCTAGTTGGTCCAGAGACCAACCCAGTTGTTCTGTCCCCAGTCCCTGAACGTATAATTAAAATAAACACTACTTGGAAGTGCACAGAACACTTACATGCCCACATTGGTTCCTTGGCCTGTAAATAAAAGCTATCATGGTGGGGAAGGACAAGTGGGAGCCTCTGAAGCTGCCCCTACACCCCTCTGGGCAAGACTGCAAATTACAAACATCCCGAGGTAGAGAGCAGAAGTTAGTACTACCCTTAAAGACCTGAAGGAAGCAGATTGGTGACCCCATCAAATGTCCATTTAATTAATGTCTGGTCCCTACAAAAATTAGATTCTGGAAGATGTCCGCAGACTATCAGTGCCAACTGCAGCTCTTGTGCTAAATGTGGTACAAGCCCCCGTCTCCACCACAGAAGCTGATCTGTAGGCAGCAATCGAGACTCCTGGTCTCCCTGTACTATCCATTCTAGATTTCCCTCACTCTTGGTTACCACCTGTGAAAGAAAATAAAATGAGTAAATGTCACAGTATAATAGATGAAAATGCTACAGAAAATTTTGGTAAGGGTAGGAATGTTTCACAATTTTGAATAGGTTAGGGTAGGCTTCCCTGAGAGGCCACATTTGAGGAAAATTTAGGGGACAGCATTCCACAGATAGAACTGTAAGTGAAAAGGCCCTCAGGCTGCTTCATGTCTGGAGAATCGCAGGAGCCAAGCTCAGTGTCAGAAAGGTGGCACATGGCCAGATGCACAGGGCCTCAGAGATCATCCTTATAGGGACTTGGCTTTTATCCAGAATGAGATGGGGAGTGTTGACATCAAAAACGTCCAAACCTGTGGAGAATTTTTATAAGAGTTTATTTGAGCCAAGTTGACGACACATGCCAGGAAGCAAGACCTCAAGTGCTCCAGAGAATAAATTTTGCAGCTTTTTTTATGCAGTTGAAATTAAGGAGTGGACATAAGGAAAATTGGAGAAAGCAAGGTGGGGATTGGATGAGAAGATAGTGAACAAGATTATGTGCTCTCTTGAGGGTTAATAACCTCTCCAAGGGGTATTACCTCTGGTATTTCAAAAGTGTGTTAACCTAGATGCACAAGAACGTGGACAGGGCTGGCTTCAGGCAAAGATAAACCTTTCTCTAAAGAAGTTGAATGCCTGGGGCATGAGTACTCACCATGACCTGCCCAGTTAGGAATTAATGATCTGATCGCCCTGTGAGGTTACTTTCCCTGGAACCCCCTTTTTTGTCTATTGGAGCCCCTGGAGGGTTTGAGGTGAGAAGTAATATGATCTGACTTCACTTATTAACAGGATCACTCTGATTACTGTGCTGAGAATAGCCCATAGGGGAGGCAAGGAGGGTGACAAGTCAAGAAAGAATAGTGGCTCGGACTGGTGTGATAGCAGCCAATGTAGTGAAGAGTGTCCAGATTCTGGATATA
>NW_011888824.1:10340636-10344369 GCF_000151845.1 Pteropus vampyrus | reverse complement strand
GGAGACAAGAATTAGAGATGGGGGATAGATAACTCTTTAAAAAGGGTTTTGCTAAAAGGGGGAACAGAGGCATAGAGAGGGAAGTAGGGTCGAGAGAGACATTTTTGTTGTTTATAAGATGGGAGAAATATCAGGATATTTCTATGTTGGTGGAAATGATATAGTAGACAGGAAAAGTGATGAAGCAGGAATGAGGGGAGAATTGCTGGAGACACGTTCTGGAGTAGGCAAGAGGGATTGGGATCTAGGCTGAAGGTTTTTCTTCAGCTAGAAGTATGGACAGTCCATTGATGATAATAAAGAGAAGCCAGGACATGTGGAGCATGTCCTGGAAAAGATGTATGTATGGTGGGAAGTGGACTAAGAGACTGGCAAATTGAGGGGTTTCCTGCAGGTAATACTTTTCTTGCGGGTAATACTTTTCTCTCCTTTTATGAATTAATGTAGGTATTATATCACTAAAAGGATTTCAATGTAAAATGGAACCAAAGGATTGAAATAAAGAATCTCACTCCTGTGTCCTCAGAAGAATGGGACTTAAGAACTGAGACTGATTTCCCATAAATTCTTGATTTACAGAAGACTGAGACTTATATCCTGACCAAGGAACATCTGCCAAGAATTTCTCCCCATCCTCAAGTCAATGAACTTACTGCGTGGACTCTGGCTGGACTCCCCGCTTTTTGAACTCCTTGCCCATAAATATAGCACTCTGCTCCCAAACCCTCAATGGACTTGGCTGTAGCTTGTATCCTTTCATGAATTGCAATTCCTCTGCCATTCCTGAATAAACTCTATTTCTTGTAACGAGCTTGCCTCAGTTTACCTCTTTAGGTAGGTTGAAATCAGTAATGAAATTTTGGTCAAGTTATTTTGAACTATCTCTAAGCCAGTTACCTAATTTGTAAAATGATATAATACTACCTACACTTTAGCTTATTGGGAGGATTGAGTGAATTAATACATTCATCTAAGTATTGAAAAATGCTTAAAGAATAACTAGTACATACCACTAAGTAATCTAAACAGATAACTTAGTACATACTAAGTAATCTAAACAGATTACTTAGTACATACTAAGTAATCTAAACAGATAACTTTTACCCCTTATCAATAGATATAATTTTTAATGGAGCAATAAAAAGTGAGGGAAGGAATTGGGAAGTATATATTTCAGAACCTAATCTTATTTCAAATAAGGTATGGTAAAGACATTTTTTAAAAAATCACTTTTAAGCTTTTTCCTCATTTGTAAAATGGGGCATCACCTAAATTATGAATATTAGTGGCTGTTGTGAAAATCAAATGTCATATATTAAGTATGTTTTGAAAACTAAGTATTAAAAAAGTTTCTGAGGAACTTTGAGACTCGTTTTAGCATTTTTTGCAGAAAAGTATTATATCTACATGTCTGATAACGAAATTAAAATTTCATTGCTTTTGTAATCTTCATGAACATATGACATTGGGAAGAAAAACAACTAGGCGGTGTCTGGCAGGTACCTTCTCATTCAAGGATGGGTCATATTATGAAAATTCTTTATTTACTTTGACCTTTAGTAGTTCCTAGGGGCAAGGTCTATGAACAAAGGAGTCTGCAGGGATTTCTGTGCCCCAGGCAAAAAAATAACAGTGTCATTCCCTTTTCACACTGAGTCCCCTCAAGGACAGCAAATCAAAGGTTATTGTTATGGAAGATCTCTCAAGCAGCTTTGAGTTCCCCTTTTTAAAAAGCAGTTTAATCTCCCAACTGCAATAAGATTAAAAATCAATATTACAAGAATCCTCAATTTAAAACTATTCTGGGTTATCTGTAATTCTAAAAGGATAAAGGTAGGCCTATAACACTTACATATTTGCCTTTCCTCATGGTGGATCTAGTCCCCGGCTTTGTTGGCAGTTACAAAGTTGAAGAGCTGGAAAATGTTAACATGTGTCTTAACTACAGAGATTATTGCTAAAGTATATTTCACAGTAATCTCCTTCACATGCTCTCATCTATTTTGACTTTCACCTAAGTATTTCTAAAACAGTGGCCCCCAAACGTGGCCTGGGGGTTTGGGACTCATTCTAAAAGATATGATGTAGTTATGAGTAATTTATTCACCAGAAAATGGAAGCTTGAAAACCAGTGACACAGTAAAGAGCTTCCTCTGTGGCCTGTAATACAGGCTGCACTTTCAACACTGCCGAAAGTGGCTTGCAATCACTGAAAAACAGCTGTGTGCTGTCAGGTTAGGAATTTACATGGCTGCCTTGGGAAAGATGATCCAGCTACCTTTAGAGGCATGCTCTCTCAACTCATTAATTAATAGAAACAATAAAGGTTGTAGAATTATAGAACTTATAACCCCAAACCCTGTGAAGACAGAAATGTGGTAGAATGGCCAATCACTGCCTCCCATCCCACACTCTTGGAGGCTCTGGCTGCTGTTTGTACCAGGTGGCTACTGGCCCCCTCACCCCCAATTCCTCTTGAACACAGAGCCTGAATCAGTAAGATGAAAGTAGGTGCATCATCTGGAAGGGTCAGACTAAGGAACAGTTAGAGCCAAGCCCCAAAGCAGATCAAAAGCCACAAGGTACTTAGCTGAGAAGCCTTGACACAGAAAACAGGACCATGGAGAGGGGCAGTAAATGGGAGAGCACTCACCAAGCAAAGCAGGGACAAGAACCCTTGAGGACCTAGGAGAGGCTGAGAGCTTTCCAGTTCTAGGGCGATGTAGCCTGGTTAGACTTTGTTTCCTGCCCTGAATGAGACTCCCTGCTGTATTCTTAGAGCAAATCCACTTTTATTTCAGCTAGCCACTGAGGTTTTCCTTTTTTGTAACTGAAGAATACCTGAATCAGAAACACCTACTCCTCTGCTTTTAGGGATGAGAACATTAAAGACTGCGCGGTCACACTGCTGGCTAGTGATCATTCAGTTCTAGAACCCAAATCACCTGATTTCCTTTACGTATGAGTAGGCACTGAAAAAGTTAGATCGGAAATATTAAGTGACCTATTTCAACATTGGCTTGATTTATTATGAAAGTCCTAAATTAAACCAAGTTTGTCTCCACATAAAAATGCACCTGATAAAAATACTTGCTTTCTGGTGGTTCAACTCAGCCAAAGTTTAAGGTGCCAACAAAATATAAAGAACAGTGGCCTAAAAAAACATCTGTGCTCACAAGATAAATAACACACACTACTATTTGGTGAGATCAGGTCCAGCGTGTAGATTCTATTTCTCTTCTTGGATGACATCTTGAACTGGAGAGTTTACATAGATAAAATCAATAATTTAGTTAAGCCTAACGTAATATTTCTGTTGAGTTCACGTTTACAAATATTCCCCTTAGATGCATTTTGAAGCCTTTAAGAGGGGAGACAGTGGAACTGTTGTAAGAACGGAAGAGTTAGTCATAGGAGACAGTTGGCACAGCTTCCTGTCTATGTCCTCTGAGTGACAGTGAAGGGAATGTGTGTGGATAATGGCTCCCCTTAAGCAAGGGGCCTATGTCACCTGTGAGATGGGACACAGATAGCAAAACCCCTATTGGAATGAGTATTAATGTGAGCCAGGAGCCTTCTTTTATCTTTCTTGCATGTTAAAAATAAGGTAGTGGGTAGGAGGATGGGGAAGATAGACGGGTAAAGGGGGTCAAATATGTGGTGACAGAAAGAAATCTAACTATGGGAGATGAACACACAGTGTAAATATATATATGCCTTACTGTTAAAATGT
>NW_011888824.1:10323094-10338426 GCF_000151845.1 Pteropus vampyrus | reverse complement strand
AAAAAAATCAAAATGGGTCAGGAACATGCTGTTGTTTTCAGATAGCATGGATGCTTTCAGAAATGTCAGAGTCATGAAAGGTCAACATAAAAGGATTTCCTGTGGAACAAGTTGTGAGACTTTGCGCATTGAATACAAGCAAAGCAAGGTAGTTGTTACACCAAAGTAGGCTGTGATACAAGTTTAATTTTTATATATTACATTAACATATGATATACATAGTATGATATATTACATAATCATACTACGCTGGGAAGTTATTAAGTACAGAATTAACGAAGAAATTACTAAACCAGTCTTGATGTTTAAGAATAGGCTTAAATGAATGTGCAATAATAAATTTTATAATCACCACTATGTCTGTCCTTTGTCAGCTGTTTAAGGTCTTTAAAGATTTTTAAAAGACTCATCTATACTAAATTTGTACTCTTAGTTTAAATTTTCTAGAAAATTTAATTAGTTGATTTTGGAATTAATGTTTAAATGCTCAAGAAAAATTGGGGTTCCTAATTTTTTTTCTGTATAAATTTAACGAAGTGATCATTAAGCAAAGTACATATAGTTTTGAGTATTTTTCATGCCTAAAAGTCACTCAGGCAATGAATCTATTATTATTATTTTTTTTATAAATTCATACCTCACAAGAGAAATCTTGTAATTATGGATTCCTAACAGCACCTGCTAGAATCCAAAAGAAGACATATTTTAAAAGGACTTAAGACAAAGCTTGAGTTATCTATTTGTACCAAACATTCATTTGCTTGGTTTTAAAGACAAACCAAGGAATTACATTTAGCAGGAATTAAATTTCCATATTAACCACTATGGTGATGTCATGAAATATCATTGAGACTACTGCACACTCTCCTTCCAACCACAGGACTTAAGTTGTGTTGAAGAAAAGTTCTCAAAAGATCAAAAGAATCTGAAGCACAAAATGTTGGCTCAAGAAAGGAAGGAAAACTCAAAAGGTCAATACTTCAGAAAGAGACTATTTGACCAATTGCCAGATCTCTAGGAATACCATGGAATTGTGAGGATGCTTCTCAAAGAAAGAAAAACATTAGTCACATTTAATCTGACATGTAATAAACATAAAAATACTAGAAAAATCATGATTTTTGTCAAATCATAATAAATATTCACCACACTCAGAACACCATGTGGGGAAAAGAAAACAAAAAGGAACATATAGAAGAGTTCATCAAACTTGTTAGCTTTATAGCACTTCCTTCCTAGCAACTGTTCCTGAGTGAATGAAAGAGGGGTTACCGGGAAGACCCACTCCCTAAAAACAAAACAGAAACATCTTTGGGAATACAAGTACTCCGTCTGCAAAATTATGCACAATGTCAATTCATCTGATTCAAATGCTGCTATCACTAACCTACACTGATTAAATAAGTTTTCGAGTCATGAAGATAAAACTGAAATTATAAAACCTGATGAGGGAGCTGGTATTCAGAGTAAGGCTCCACATGGCCCACAATTCTGTACATATGTAAACACCATGTTGGTACCCTGAAGGTGCTGTGTTGAGTCAGGGAGGGTAAAGTTTGACCGGAAAGCTTTCCATGATTATGGCTTTTTTTTCATTTCTTCGTCCCAATCAAAATCCAATGCTTCGTCTTCTAGTTCAGGTAAGGTAAAGAGAGATTTTTTAGAAAGAATGAATGGTTCAGTGGACCCCGCCAACTGAAAAGATTTCCTTTCCCTGCCAATCATTGTAGCTGTGGTCGTGGGAGGAGGGCTTGGGCCTCTCTCACTCCAGTTCTTACTTTCAGAAGGAAGAGGGGCTTCTGATTTGGAGTCAGAGGAAGTGAAGGAGAAGTTGGCCAATTTGGCTAATGTGCAAGCATGAACCCTGCTGCTTTTATTATTGCATGAAAGCTCTTCTTTTTTGTCTCTTTCACAAGGAAGACGTAAACGCCCAGTCTCACTCTGAAACTCAAATTCAGGCTGAATAACTACCTTTTCAGGGGCATGTTCCCTCTTCTCTCTTGATCCATCTTCCTTTGGTGGCTGCTGTGACACCTCCTTTGCCTTCCCCTGCAGCTGATCTGAGCTTCCGTGTCCTGAGGCAGAGGCCAACTTTTCTGGACTCTTCACAGGAAGAGCTGCATTTCTAGTTCCATGCTGGGAAATTTTAGGACTCTGAACTGCTATTTTAGTTGTGTCAGGAGACATATGGCTGTGGTCTTCAGGGGAGCGGATCAGTTTTGCCTTATGTTTGAAAGTAAATTTTGCCAGTTTGGCCACAGGGAGATCTGGACTCTCGGTCCTTTCAAGTTCAGGCTCTTCTGCCTGAGCAAGGGACTGCTGTCTCTTTCTTTTGAGAGTGTCCAATGTTCTTTCTGAGCTGTGTACAGGGATGGATGGAGGACGAGAAAGGCTTGTGGGCTGGGAAGGTGCCCTGGAGGGATTTCCACATATCTCCCGGGCCTTCTCCTTGCGCAGCCTGTGCAGTTTCCTGGGGACATGATGAGTCAGAACTGAATCTGGTTCATCAGCAGTTACTGCTGCTGCCTTTTTTTCCTTTTTACCCTCAACACTGTCTGGCCTTAATGGAGCTTCTGTTTCTCCTGGTGTTGGAAGCTGTCCAGTTTCCAATTTGCTCTTTTGGCCTAGCTCACTCTTTTCTTTGCCCTGAGATCTGCTGTTGGAGGTTTTCAAAGCTATTTTTCCCCCAGTTGTTTTAGGACCAGGAGACACAGGAACAGTGTTGTTAGGTTCAACCTGATGAGTTGCCATGGAATCAAACCAATCCAAACTGTCATCTCTGCTATCTTTGGGCTCTCCTGAATGTTTCCTACTTGTTGACCTATTAGGCTCCAGATGGGGTGGGGGATGGAGGAGTGAGCTCCCCTTGGGACTGCCTCCAGGAGAGGGGGTACGCATGCTACAGTTCATTTCCTGCTGTGTTGATGTTCTGAACTGGGATTCTTCCCCGAGATCATTTCTCGAGGGTCCGGGAGTAGTCTCTGCCTCCACTGCCTGTGGTTGGGATTGGTACACACTCTGATTCTGTAACCTGTAGCAGAAATAAAGAAAGAAAACATATACTGAAGGGAAGAGAATTTGCTTTAATCTTCTCATTTCTTTAGTGTCTGAGATGTCATTTAAAGGGTTAAGTCCAACATAATTTCAAGTTAATACCAAATACAGTGTCTTAGAATAGCAGAAAAAATGATCCTTTTTCATCATAACAGAATTTAAGTGCTCCAATAATCTAATTCTAATTCAGTCTGAAACTGTAGTAAAATAGAGAAAACAAAGTAGCGAGTTTGTCTGCAGTTCTAGTTCTCTCTGAAAGTTCATTTAATTCATTTAAGATTGTTTAAAGATCAATGTAAAATGCTCACTCTTATCTCTTGTATTACATGCGCAAGTGCAAGACAAAGTTGCAGCTATTTATACAGAAGCTTATTGCTGATCAAGAAAGTAGTTCTACTTGCGTAACAGCTAGTTTCCAGATCAGAATCAAAGTGTAAGACTAGAAATTATGACTTCTCACATCTCTTTACCTAAAAGAGGTACTAAATTTAGGGCATCTACAAAATCATCTTCCTCAAGAGTAAAGAGACCATGATCACTCTGTACCCATGGCTCCCACAAACCTCTCTAGCATTCATATTCATGGCAGACCTCCCCATGCAACTGTGACATCTTTCCTGTAAAGCCCAGCCATGTCAAAATGTATTCTGGGCAGCTACTCTCCACCAAGTTGATACAGAGTCAAAACCTACTGACTCTTATGATCTAGCAATTCCACTTCTGAGTATTTATCCAAAGAAAACCAAAACAATAATTCACCCCTACGTTCACTACAGTACTATTTAAAATAGCCAAGATATGGAAGCGACCTAAGCGCCTATCAATAGGCGATTAGATAAAAAAGATGCACATATATACAAGGGAATATCACGCAGCCATGGATAAGTCTCTATGTGACTTATTTCACTTACCATAATACCCTTTAGGTCTATCCATGTTATTGCAAATGGTAAAAATGAAATCTTACTATTTGCAATAACATGGATAGACCTAAAGGGTATTATGGTAAGTGAAATAAGTCACATAGAGAAAGACAAATACCATATGATTTCACTTATATATGGAATCTAAGGAACAAAATAAACAAACAAACGATACGAAAACAGACTCATAGATACAGAGAACAAACTGATGGTAGCTAGATGGGAGGGGAGTTAGGAGGAGGGGTGAAAAAGGTGAAGGGATTAAGAAGTACAAATTAGTAGTTTCAAAACAGTCATGGAGATGTAAAGTACAGCATAGGGAATACAGTCAATAATACAGTAAAAACTATGTTTAGTGCCAGGTGAGTATTATCAGGGTGATCGCCTCATAAATTATATAAATGTCTAACCACTCTGCTGTACACATGAAACTAAAGAAGATTATATTGAATGTCAACTCTAATTGGAAAATAAAAATTTAAAAGAAAAAAAAAAAAGGTAAAAAAAAAAACAAAAACCTACTGACCCTCCCTGAATGAGGGATCTGATCAGTGACATCCATTTTAAATCTTGGGCATATTAGGAAACTGAATAATGCCAGAGGACCAATTTCTAACAGAGATTGCAGTTTCTCAAAAGGAAGTCCTTTAGAAAGCCCTTCCTAACAACCTAGAAATGCCTTTTCAGCATAAAGGGCAACATGACCTTGCTTCCATGTACTAAATCTGAAGAGGCATTACACCAAAAAGCAGAAGAATAAATTATTCTAAAAATATGTGTAATCATAGAAAAAGAATGGGAAAAAATACATTAAATTTAAATGAATTTTAAATTGAAATATACAAAATACATTAAAATATTAATGGTAGATTTCTCTGGGAAATAAGATTATATGTGATTTTTATTTTCTTATTAACTCATTACTATTACTTTTCAAAATACTCTATAAAGAACATGTATTACCTCTTACAATGAGGAACAAAAATTTTATTGTATAAATACTGGGTTATAGTCACGCATGGCACATGGTAAATTTAGAAACATCAACACAGCAAATCCATGTTCACTGTAGTCACAACCAACCAACAAAACAAATATAGCTTTCACAATTACTACTGTCTAGTATACTTTCAGCATCAAACTGAGGTCAAGGATACTCATAATTGTTAGAGCTCCATAACAATGTCCTAAAAGATAGGGAATTTTCAGGGCTAGAATAATTTAGCCCTACTATTTTGGTCTAATTCTGACTTTAGGAATTAAATTCTCCCCTACATAAAATGTTTGCAGTTTTACTACAGCTTCCAAAAGACAGCAGCATCTTTGCACTCTGATTTGAAGTGGGCAGAATGGGCACCATTTGAGGCAGGCTGCACTAAACACCATTTTCTAGAAGAAAAATGTGATAAAAAGACAAATAGTTTTATTATTGATTTGTGATCTCCTTAAGACATAGAGAACTCTTTCCTAAGGGGATAAAAACCCATATGCTACTTGGGGTTTTCTCATTTGATAAGATTAGCTTTAGGTTGTGTTTCAGCAGTAACTCACTTTCATTTGTGGGGCACCTAATTTTGTTGCTATGACATCAATGCCAAACAGGGCCCCATATTATAAAGAAAAATCAGAAGAAAAGAACATTTTAAGGCAGAATCCCATCTTTTATATCATCTACTTTTTTTTCCTTCCAGTAGAGTCATTTTGAATTTGCTAAGTCCAATTACTGTTTCTTCTACCACATAACACTGATTCTGAGCCTCACAATTCCTGAAACCAGCATGTTTTTGGTAGTCAAAATGATTAGTTTCTGGTAAGTCAAAATGAGCAGCCTGTCTAAAAGCAAAGCCAAGCCCAGGGCAGGCCTGGAAAGGATCTACTATATCAAATCATAAAAGAACCGAAGGAATAGCTTTGATCTTAACACCATGCTCTGGATCATTAAAAAACCAGGAGACCAAAAGCAAAGAGGGTTGATTTTGTACAAAGTGCAAATTTACTGCAGACTGGCATCTGGGTGTTAGCAGGACAAAGACAGCCCCATGCTTTCCCAGGAAGGCTGTGCTGAGGTTTTGTAAATTAGAAAGAGAATGCTGCTGGATGAAGGGAGTGAGTGAAAAGGAGAGAAAAGCCAGGAAAGGAATTCTCAAGGTTTTACTTAATACAGTCAACAATCTCAATGTGGGCTCTACATGTCTTTCTGCAGCTGCCCCACTGTCATATATACGTCATTAACCAATTCACAGCTTCGGGATCAACACCAATAACCAGGTTCAGGCCAATTATTAAGCCACTCAACTGATCATGAAGATACTCAAATAGATACACTTGACAAATTCCTCATTCCTGTTTCACTCAAAGTCTAGCTTTTTAGAAGATCATGTATTTAGGGAACACGCAAACAATAAAGTTCAGGCAAAAATTCTTCAGGCAATACACATGACAGATTCCTTCCCATATGTCCACATTTTAACAAGTCATTAGAAAGATGAGTTTTGAAACACTGCTTTTCTTATTCCTGAGTCGTTACCCTGTAGGATGAAAAATGGATCTTCCTCTTTAACATAAAAGACATCATTCTCACTGGGGATATTTTTAGTCTATTAAATATGTTAATTTTTCTAAAACACCTATAGCACCTGGTCTTCCTAGGTGGTCTCCCATCCAAGTACTAACCAGGCCCAATCCTGCTTAGCTTCCGAGATCAGACGAGATCGGGCACGTTCAGGGAGGCATGGCTGTAGACTTATGTTAATTTTTTAAAGTTGTGAATTTGGGCATGTAGTGAAGGAAAATCATGATGCTTAAGGGAGGGTCACAGGCACCACTAATGAAGTAGGGGGGCCTTTCCCAGATGTAAGTCAGCACTGGTTATCTCTACTTAGTATGTGGCTTTTTCCACATACTAGCTTAGGCTGGCCTCAACCATTCTGGGCCTCAGTTTTCTACCTGTGATTTTCTCTCACCGGGGTTATGGGAAGACTAATGACTAAATATTTATTGTGATTGGAAGAAAGCTTTAAAAACAATAAGAATAAAATTAAAATATTAATGAACACTAAGATTCTTTGTGTAAATTCCCTTGCACATGTCTTCTCCTGGTGAGGAAAAATGATACAGCCAAGTTCTTAAAATATTCTGTGTCTGGGTCTGGCCTGGGATAGATAGCTCTTCTGGAGTCTAACTTCCTCTTTCTGAACAGCAGTCCCAGCAGCCTCTTTGAATGGCATTGCTCTACTTCTTATATTGAGCCAAAGAAAGAGAAGAGGAAGAAGTGGTAGCAAACATGATAAAGCCCATTTACCAAAGGGTCTTGATTCCACAATAACTGTGAATCTTGGGTATAAAGTGTGGGTAGCCTGCCTAATGCTTCCCATGTAATTATGACCCAGGGTTATAAATCTTACTAAGTAGGGCAAAGAACAAGTCAGTAGTCTCCATGAGTTCACCAAACCAGCAAGCCAAGGAAACACAGCTATGGAAAATGGTCTCCAAAGATGGCAGCCATTAAGAAATTTCCTCATTTCTGTATGTCTATGCCACTCTTCTCATCAAGAGGTACTGTCTATTTCCATTCACCATGCATGTGGGCTGACCTTGTGACTTGTTCTGACCTACAGAATATGATGATGATCTATAGAAAGTGATGCTGCACCAGTCCCAGCCCAGCTCATAAGATGCCTGGTAGCTTCTACTTTTGCTCTATTTGATCCTAAGCTACCATGTCAGAATTCTGACTACCCTACAGTAGTGAGGGCCCAGCCAGTCCAGTGAAGGCACCACATATGTGACAGAAGCCATCTTGGATGTGCCAATCCCAGCTGACCCCCCAGTTAAATGCAGGTGTATGAATAACTCCAGTTGACGCTATATGGGGTGGAGATAAGCCATCCCCATTGAGCCCTCCTGAATTTCTGACTCCCAGAAGAGTAAGCACTAAAATGGTGACGGTGTTTCTTTTCTTAAGCCACTGAGTTTGGGGGTAGTTGATTATATAGCAATAGATAAATGAAACAATCCCCTATAGATAATACTGACAGATTTTCCATTTAATTTATACTTCCTTCGTTTCACTAAATGCCAAACAAGAATTTTTCATTATAGGTCTTTACTGGTTTTCTTTTCTCACCTTTCAAGTCTTCTTAGCTCTTCACTCAAGAGGTTGTGCAGCTCCAGCTTTTCTAGAATAAGTTCACACTGCCTCTGGTATTGCTCCAGAGGGTTTTCAGGAAAGGAAGTGTGCAGTGCATTCACACCTCCCAGCAGTGCACCTCCCTGAAGGGGTGAGAAACAGAAAATACTGGGGAGAGTCACCAGGCCAGCTTGCACAGATGAAGTGCACACTAGGGACCACTGATCCCAGGTGGCTAAGAACAGCCCTCCAGACCCCGCTCTTGGAATCAGAATCACCCGGGAGACTTTTTCATCCGTTCTTGGTGGCAAGCATTGTTCTAGGAAGCCACACGCTGACTGGTGGGACCATGAGCATCCCTCAGTGTGTTGAAGAGAAAAAGGATTGAGATCTACCACTTTAAACAGGCAAAAGCAATGCTACTGACTCAGAGAATGTTTCCATGACAACTTCTTTCATTCTTTTAAATGGTTTCCTTTGGCTATATTTCCAGAAATTATTAGGTCTAGGATATAATCATTTTTATGACCCTTGATATGCTATATATTATCTTTTTTTAAAATACTTGAATTACAGTTCAAATATTAGATACGAAATGTCCTTACCTGCATTGAGGACTCCATTACTGACACCGCTGTAATAGCATCTTCCAGAGTCACGGTGTCACGAAACATCAAGCGAGCATGAGCTAACAAAATAAGATGCATTTGAAATTACAAAGATAGGAATTTTTTAAATAAATATTTGAGGTGATAAATGTAATACTATATCTGATTGCCACCCCCCCAAAATTATATTTTATGAATGAACTACTATTAACAAATTAATTTTACTAAATAAGCACAAAAGTTTAACTAGTTTTAAGGTTGTTTCTCTAATAATAGGCCTAATCCTTCTGCACAGCCCATGGCAATTCTGTGTATTTATATGAAAAAGTACCCTGGGTTCCAGAAAAGAAAGGGGCTATAAAGGCATATATTTAATATTCAACAACTTTTAATCCTCACTTTCTAGTCTATTATAGAAATATACAAAATTAAACTCATTTCTCATCTCTGGCACTTCTCTTTATCTACAAGTTTTTCAAAGCTACCCAACTTGCGAGCCCGAATTTTGGGAATTTCTTGCTCTAAAACTGGTTATAAATCCTTAAAAAAGTGAAGTGCATTTGTTTTGTAGAACTTTTTGTTAAGCATATATTATGTCATCATATGGTGTAGTCAGTTCACGTGAATTGTTTTTGAATTATTTAAACAAGGGCTATATGTAAAAGCCAATGTTAGAAAAAAGTCTTGAGATTCATGTTAGCTGTATGCTTGCACATAAGCCTCACACCCTAGGGATGGAATAGGGCATGGCATTTTTAATTCCATGTTATTATGTTAATGGCGGGTGGCTAACAGGAAACAATTCCAAACAAGGCAGTATCCCACCCAAAATGCTAATAGACTGCCATTGAGAAACAAAACATCAGTAAATAACGCTTTCTGAATGAATGATGTCTTAAGTTATATGAGGTCCTGAGATCACAAAGATTCCTCTTTCTTAATGACACTACATTTCACTCAACACCCGTATCTGTTCCCAGAGGAGTGGAGGTTTCATAGCTCAGAGCCTTTACTTTGTAAGCAACCGTGAGCACCTCAGAGTAGGGATTATTCTTATTCATCTTTGAATTCATGGTGCTAAGTCCCAAGCTTTGTACGTACTGGGTACCCAACAAAAAAATTCATTTGTTGAATGAAATAAACCTTCTGCTAATCGTATCAGGCTTTCCAACAGGCGGATGGTTGTCCGGGCAGCGTTCCGGGAATCACTCTGCCTTTGCATTTGGTAGTACCGGAGAAGAACCTGATTACCCACATCAGACAGTGTGGGCTGCAGATTCCTAATGAGGCAGAAGTAGGTTTTCATCTTTTCCATGCTCCAGAGCTTCTCTGATTTGCTTGGGTAACCTGTATATATCAGGTGTTGGGTCAGTAATTTCTAAGAACCGGCAAACACTCATTTAAAGGGTTTTGATAAAGTTCTTGTACTCTTTTTAAAAAAGATAACCTTTAGGTTTTGTGGCCATTGAAATCTAGACCTGTCTTTGCGTAGCATATAGTTCTAAAACAAACAGTCTTAGGATCTAAGTGTAATAAAGGTAAGGTTCCTCTGGGAGTTAAAATTACTCAGAATAATTCTGGTCTGCCCTATAGTAATAAATAGTACTTGAATAAATCTAATTTAAAGAGAAGCTCACATTTAGATTTCTGCTTCATAATTCAGTCCAGTTCTCTTTGCATGCAAGAGGTGAGAAGTAATTACATATCACAAGATCGCCCCCTTTCATCACAAAAAAACATATTCACAACTCTAATCTCATCAATGGCAAATAGAGAAAAGCCCTTTATCTTCTGCTCATTATTCTGGGTTCATGAACTGGCTCCTCTCACCGCTTCTGGTTTAAGCGGCTCTCTATTGCTTGTAGATAGGGTACCTTGGGTATTTATTTAATTGTCTTCAAACAGAGTTTTATTTGGTTACATCTACTTTTTCTTTGTCAATTTGATTTGTTTGTCTCCACATACCTTTGTTTTCTAAGATAAATGAGGAAATTATACGATCCCAGTCTTCATTCTTGGTATCGAGCAAAACCAGGATCAGGTCAAATCGACTTAAGAGTGGGCTGCCAAGGGCAATGTTCACAGACACGGACTCATAGGGGTCGTACTGGCCTTTGGGGTTAGTTGCTGCCAGGATGGTGGTCCTTGTGTTCAGCTTGCACACGAGGCTACCAAAGAGAAAGTATCATTCACTCACTGCTGAGATTCAAATAAAATGCAAGATTAAACTAGTTAATAAAAAGGATTACCAGAGGGCAACGGAGAGGGAGAAGAGGGAGGCAGATGGGTAAAAGGGGTCAAATATGTGGTGACATTAAAGAAGTAAAAATAAATTAAATTTTTAAAAAAGGAGTCCCTGCATCTTGAAAAAGGAGTCCTTGCATCTTGAAAATCTAGAGAAACTCACATGAAAGAGAATGTGGCATGATACAAGGAGGTATCACAAACACTAAGTTCAACAGAGTACATTTACATTAGCCTATCTCGAAGAGAAATAAGTGTTCATACTACTTCTTATGACCCACTGTGAGCAGATCCTCTGCTGGGTGCTAAGAGGTATACAAAATAAACCAAACATGGATACTACTCTTCAAGAGGAGCTTGAAATCCATTAGCTGTAATGGTGAGACAAGGCAGAATACAGTAAGCTCTAGAAGTATAATGGTCTCAGGAGAAGTAAAGATGTCGTATATTCATCTAAGTGGATGGAAGAGATGACCAGAAAAGCTATACAAGACAGCTTTTGAGCCTTTCATGACACATGAACTTTTTAAAATGGATATATATATTCATGGAGAGGATGGAGGTGGAGGGTGAGAGCGACTTTGGAGAATGGTGAGTGGTTGAAGTAAAAACTTTCTGTGTGTTCGCTTTGTTTTGATTTTTCTAAAAGTGAAAGAAACAAAAAATAGATATAGAGAAATGGAAGGAGGAAGTAAGAGAGGAAGGGAAGGAAGCAGGGGAAATCAGGAAAAATAAAGGTTGATTAGCATTGAGTTTATGAAGAACAACAGTAAAGGGAAGATTAAAGGGAATTGGGAGTGGTGGGTGGCTTAGATGGGGAAGGACCATGGATGGGACACACAGAGGAGACGAGGACAATGGTCCAGGAAGAGGCACACAAATCCTAATTGGAGCAGTGGCAGGATAGGTATGGATATGTCATAACATATATATTGTTTTTAAACTTATTAATGATAGGCAAGTCCTTAGAATAATATAGTATATTAAGTAACAATAACAAACGTAAAATTTTCTCTCTAAATCTGTATATTCTCCAGTCAATGACCGTTTTTAGTTATAGTGGCATGTCTGCCCCTCAGTAGTCATAGTCCTCTGACATCAGCAACGCACTGCATCTGTTTATCTCGGATCTATTTCCAGTTGGCTCTAGCAATTACCTCATACCCTAAAACTGAGAAAGCTGGAGAATCTTTATTTTCAGCAAATGGCACAAGAAGACGCGCATTAAAGAAGAAAAAGAGAAACAAGGCACATTCACTAAAAACTAAATTCTCTTTAAAAAATAAATTACTGAAAGGGAAAAATTCTGAACAGACAGTCCACATTTTATAATTATGTGTCAAATTGTTTTGTAAAGGCAGTTATTTAGAACTTAGAATCCAATCCGCCATAAAAATAATGTAATAAATAGTTCTTAACTCATCCCACAAAAGCACATTTAATCCATATCAAAGTGAGGCTATTTGTATTTATCATGAAAAAGGAATATTGCTGCAATACTGACAATGAAACAAAGTACAACTGCACATGAAATATTTTTAAAAAATTATTTTCAGTGCGAGGTAATTGTTCTTCTTCTCTCTCATCAAAAAATATTTATAAGCCATTTCCTGCATGCAAAGGGCTGTTTTGAGAATTCAGAAAGGTGTACACTTGGTCCTTTTCTCCAATTAGTTTACAGGAGAACTGCTGGAGGATGGGAGGCTCAACAGAGCACCTCTCAGAGTATATGTGCAACGGACAATGGCATCAGTGTCAGCTTTAGTATCAGTAAAGAGAAACCTCTGGGTATCCATAAGAGATATAATCTTAAAGCTATCCATGGTGTGAGAAGGAAAATGAACTAGCAAAGACAAAAGAAGGTGGTGAATTATTCCTGAGATAACTGGAAAAAAATGAAAAAAATAAGCTTAAGGAAGGAAGCTAAGGAAGAATTATACATGGAGAAAAAAGATGCTGCATTAGTAGAAATGCCACTAATGAAACATTGAGGGGTGGGCAGGGGAAGCAGATATCGTGCGGGATAATAAGTCAGGCAGCTGCCTCTAACAAAGAAGGAGGATAAGGACAGTGCCAGGCGGGACAGAGTGGTCTCTGGTCATTTGAAAAAGGGAAAGGCAGTACATAAGCCTGGTGGCTGTAGACGTGTGCTACAAACATTACTGTATCCGAAACTGAACAGGGCTCTCGAAAATACAGACATATATATGGTCTAATTTTAACTACTTCATGCATAGTAATAACTCACTAAATAACTACTGAGTGAATGAACTCACGAGTTAGTGTAAGGTAATTGTCATTCTTCCAATCCAATATGAACTCCATCTTCTTCAATAGTAATAATAAAGATATCTACCATATCTGTAATACCAAGCACTGTGTATTTATGTAGACATAGGCTTTATGTATATACATAATACATCTCATCTTCACAACAACCTGAAAGGTAGGTATTACTATCACCAACTTAGAAATTAAAGAAACTAGAAGTCCAGAGATGTTAATAACTTCTCCCAAGGTTACAGAGACAGTAGCAGAGCTGAGATTCAAATCTGGATCTGCTTATAGCTTCAAAACCAATGCTCTTTCACCTCCAAACTGCCATGCTGGTGGTGTAACATTTTAGATAAACAGTTCCTGTGTTCTTAAAGATTCTACCTGATGTTTTAGGTATTTATTTACTTGCTTTATTTTTTTTTCTACTAAATTTGATCTTCCTTGAGGGACTGTTACTTATTGTTATAATCCTCAGGCTGCCTGTCACATAGTAAATGCTCAAAAAATAAGCACTAAACAAATGATAAAAAATAAATCTTTACTTATTTCACTATTTCTAAAATTCAGAGTTGTTTTAAATTCACAGGCTTCAACAGTCATAAAATAATCATGATAATATATTCTTTTTCTGTTTAACTTGGAGTGAAAACATTCCGGTTTCTGAAAAAGCGACTTTTCTATTTTTAATCTACATATGTAACCTTTCCTACAAACATAGTAATTTTCCTAAATATTGTAAAGTTGGGTTACATAAACTATTTTTACCATTACAGGCCATCCAGAAAGTGCCCTTGTTTTTGTGACAGTCTCTCATTATATCCTGTATGGGGTGATGCCTATCTTTACTCATGGCTTTAATCACCTATATTCTGTCACTTCCAAATTTAACTGTAGACTGTGGTAGTGGCCACTGTATGTTCACCAGACCTTATTTTCCTTCCCTTAGGAATAGAGCAAGATTATATTTCCCACTTCCTTTTACAGTGAAGCAGGGCTGTAATACCAAGTCTAGCCAATGGAATGAGGTCAAGAACCTATACCACGCTTTCAGGTCAGGCACCTAAAAGCTTTCCTGTGAAACTGTCCCTGTTTTCTCTCTCTTTGCCAGCAGAGTATAGAAGAGGATAAGGCCTTGGAGTCAGAGAGCCACCAGAGGGAAGGAGCCTGGGCCCTGAATGATAACGTGGAGCAGAGCACCCTGCCCTCAACCCACATCAGACTGTAACATGAACAAGAAAAGCTTCCTTAGGCAAAATATTGCAGGAAAGAGATGAGTACAGGAAAGAACTGACCAGTTTTCAAGGAGAAATGAAAGATAATAAAGACAGCTCAGAAGTTTTAGGTTTTGAAGGGTTGGAAAAAACAATTGCTTCTAGACCCCAGGTAATATGAGGCAAGACTAAAAAAGACTGAAACAATGAAGTCCCAGTAAATTTTCTCAGTTGCATTAAGTGACCCAGACTAAGGGTTAAGCCTCCTGCTTTAGGTATCCTTACAGTAGGCACCATTAAGTTGAATAAGAGGAATGGAGGCCATATCCATGTTCATGGCAGCACTATTCATGACAGCCAAGAGGTGGAAGCAACCCAAGGGTTCATGGACAGAAGAATGGATAAACAAAATGTGGTATATACATACAATAAAATATTATTCAGCCTTAAAAAGAAATTCTGTCACATACCATAGCACAGATGAGCCATGGAGACATAAGTGAAATAAGCCAGTCACAAAGACAAATACTATATGATTCCACTTGTATGAAGTATCTAGGGCAGTCAAATTTATAGAAACAGAAACTGGTAGTTGCCAGAGACTAGGAAAGGGGAAAATGAGGAGTTGTTTAATGAGTATGGATTTTCAGTTTTGCAAGACAAAAAAACTTAAGATCAGTTGCACAACAATGTGACTATCCTCAACACTACTGAACGATACACTTAGAAATAATTAGGATAGCAAATTTTATGTTATGTGTCTTTTAACCACAATAAAAAAAAGTAATGCAGGCTGTTATGGACTGAATGTTTGTGTCTCCCTATAATTCATTATGTTGAAGCCCTAACCACCAATGTGATGATATTATGAGTGGGGACCTTCGAC
>NW_011888824.1:10302836-10323044 GCF_000151845.1 Pteropus vampyrus | reverse complement strand
GGAGGCCATATCCATGTTCATGGCAGCACTATTCATGACAGCCAAGAGGTGGAAGCAACCCAAGGGTTCATGGACAGAAGAATGGATAAACAAAATGTGGTATATACATACAATAAAATATTATTCAGCCTTAAAAAGAAATTCTGTCACATACCATAGCACAGATGAGCCATGGAGACATAAGTGAAATAAGCCAGTCACAAAGACAAATACTATATGATTCCACTTGTATGAAGTATCTAGGGCAGTCAAATTTATAGAAACAGAAACTGGTAGTTGCCAGAGACTAGGAAAGGGGAAAATGAGGAGTTGTTTAATGAGTATGGATTTTCAGTTTTGCAAGACAAAAAAACTTAAGATCAGTTGCACAACAATGTGACTATCCTCAACACTACTGAACGATACACTTAGAAATAATTAGGATAGCAAATTTTATGTTATGTGTCTTTTAACCACAATAAAAAAAAGTAATGCAGGCTGTTATGGACTGAATGTTTGTGTCTCCCTATAATTCATTATGTTGAAGCCCTAACCACCAATGTGATGATATTATGAGTGGGGACCTTCGACAGGTAATTAGGGTTAGATGAAGTCATGAGGGCAGACTCCCATAATAGGATTAATGTTCTTATAAAAAGAAGAGAGACCAGAGACTCTCTCCATACTCAGGCACTGAGGAAAGGCTATGTGAATACACAGTGAGAAGGCAACTACCCATAAGTCAGGAGGTGGCCATAAAAAAAGAACAAACTATCGATACATACAACATGGCATGATCTTGAAAACATTATGCCAAGTGAAAATTGTCAGACACAAAAAGTCACATTTTGTGTGATTCTGTTTATATGAAATGTCCAGAATAAGCAAATCCATATAGACAGTAGGGGCTTGGGGGATGGGGAAAATGGGGAAAGGAGAGAATGAAGAGTGACAGCTAAAGGGTATGGGATTTCTCTTTGGGGTGATGAAAATATTCAGGAATTAGGTAGTGGTGATAGTTGTACACTATGAATATACTAAAATCAATGAAACTGTATACTTTAAAAGAATAGATTTTATGTGGTATGTGAATTATATCTCAAAGCTCTCATAAGAAAAAGTCAGAGGAAAAGATCAAAATAAATGGTATGTTTGTAAAAAAGCAAAAACTATCTTTGTTCTCCTAAAGAGGAACATCCAAAAAATTGGGAAAACCTCCACAAAACTATATAAAATAAAAACATATTAATGATATTCTTATAATCCATTATGTATTTTTTGGTAATCTTAAATGCTAGGTATATACACCCTTCTCCTCTTTCTAACAAGGTTGATAAAACTGACAAATTACCTTTCACATCTAGGTTGATTCAAGGAGTGGTAACAAGAGGTTCACAGACAACGAGAAGAGGAAAGAGGAAAGGAGTGAAAGTACTGTTTGCATGTATCACCTAGAAAGAACAGAAAACTCTCAAAGTGCTTGATCTGAACTTACAACCTCACAACTTGGTGCATGCCTGGATGCCTCTAAGGAAGGCTCCTCAGCATGTTCCACAGTCCCTTCAGCCCTCTAGGGATCAGAGACCTCTCAGGGGTTGGGTAGAAAGGCTGGTTCCCTCCTCTCCCAGCCACCTCAGCTTAGCCCGAGGCGAGTTTATGAAAGATGCCACCAGAGATGAAGCTTCACAAGGTCCTGGGAGAAAAAGGCAAACAGGGTGCCTGGGTGTGGAGCAATCTTACCCTGAGGTTGTGGTTCCTTCCTAAGCCTGCTTCATCAATGAGAACTGAGGTAGGTTTTAACAATCTATATTCCCAAGTCCTGTCTCAGAGATTCTGATAGGTAGGTTGGTGTGGACTAGAAAACTGAAGATCAGTTGAGTGGGGATTGGTGCTGTGGCTCTTCTATGACTGTTGGAAGCACAATGTGCTGATAAACACTTACTTATGTGTCTCACTACAAGCATCTTAGAATGGAGGCATTGTCTTTTCATGTTTGTAGCTAGCAGGTGTTAGCAGCTAGCAGAAAGCATGACACTGCTTAGTGCTCATGCATGTTTACTGAGTAAAACAATAAATTGCCATCTTGCTGCTTTTTAAATTTTAGACTACACTGTCTACCTAGACATGTGAGTATATTTAGTAGCACCAAATACATAACTGCAATGTTAAATTTTCTCCTAAGATATGTTCTCAGCAAATAGTGAGGGTATCCTCTGTTATTTAAGAATCTATTAATATCCTGCCCTTGATGAGGTGCTAACCTAGTTAAGTTTGAAAAGAACCTTGAAAATAATGAAACTTACCTTTCCCAAATCATTACTTAGTTCAGCATTCTACAGCTTTAAGATCATCATCACATAAAACTCTCTCAAATGACTACACTGTTGTGTGGCATTGTGCTGCAGCTCGTCAGGCACAGGGATCCATTTACACAGTTTAAAAAGACAGGTAAATTCAAATACAGATACATACTGATATCTTTTTTAAGCTCATATTTCAGCATTTGCCTCTTGGTTTTTCTATTTTCATTAAGCAGCCAGGACAAATCTAAGGTATTAAAACCTCAAACTTTAAAAACATTTTCAAATTTAAGTAATATAAGCAAAGAACAACAAAAATTATTGATTTTCTCAAAAATGTACTGATTCAATAAAACCTATATTTTGGTGATGACACTGTTAGGTTACATTTTAGTAGACTCTAGGCATCCTGAGTATTTTAGCATTTTTTTCTATTTTGACTACCCATAACAAACTTTTACACTGCAGAAATCATGTTGAATGGTCTGTCCCAGCTACCTGCACATTCGAATGGTGGGTATATAGCTTACCATATGTCCCTACTGGTATACAACCACCACATGGATCAAGTTTAACCTTTACGCAAAAAACATTCTGTCTGGAATGATCAAGTGTGTGGTTCTGATTTTTAAAAAGAACTCTCTAACTCTGTGCAGTGCATATAAACTGACACATTAAAAAAAATCTCAGAACTCCCTGCAGCCTTGGAGGCCTGCCAGATACTCTGATCCAGTGGTTCATACTAATATCCTTAGAGAGATTATAATTCAAATAAAAAGTCCTTCACAAATCAATCAGACTTTAATCACTAGAAACATGTAAAAGAGAAAGAGAGAAAATAAAAGCAGACATTTTCAAGAGATCTTGAAAATGATATTGCAAGGTATCAAACATCTCAAAGAAAAACCTGAAGTGATCCTAGAAAAAAGGCCCAGAAAATCTAGATAATGATGGTTCAATGAAAGATTCCTATTCTAGGATATAGAAGCCTTTATATTGCTGGTCAAAGAAAAACGGTATGAACTGGGGAATGAGGAGTAGGTAAGGTGTTTTAAAGGTAAAATTCAGAGTATTTTACTCTCGTAGAATACATGATTAAGTATTCCTTTTCCACACTTAATCCTTTTTATCTGCTACTAATTTACATTTTGCTTGATATGCTTTACGTCTCAAGAGACATTTTCACAAGAGCTCTACATTTGGCAATTAACTGTATACTTTGCATCAGAAAGATTAAAAGGCTTCTAATTAGGGAGAATGAACTTAAAATTCTGACACTGTTAGCCAAAAATTAGATGAGCTACTATTGGAGGAAGATCTAACTTTTTCTTATACTGCAGAATGACACAGAGTAAGTGCTATGAAAAATGAACACGTGAGCTAAAGTGGCACTTGAAGAATATTTTCATTGGTTTCACCACTAAGCAGATAGCTATAACTGTTGATTGAGGGCACACTTAACTTTGGGCCCAAGAGCAAAAACAACTGTACTATTTTTACATTTTTCTGTGAGTAATATTACGTTAAAATAAAAGTTAAAAAATAAAAAATTAAAAGGACAACTTGGATGGAGGAAAAAAAGATCACGCACATGGCGGTAACTATGATATGGGGAAAAACTATAAAAACCACTAAAAATCAGTCAAGAGTCTCCACCCCATTAGGTACACATGATTGAGTACTGTCTTGAAAAACCCTGCCATCCTTCTTGTCTATCTCTTTTAAACCCACTGAGCTCAAGACTTATAAATAGCTACTTCCTATGGAGATTGATTTATCAGGCTATTCTGTCTCTGTCTAAACTATTGTTTCCTAGCACTTTCAAATCTACCAGCATGGAAAATTGTTGTATGACTTGTTCTTTGGTATGTTCCTTAAGTGATTCTTTTGTCTTCATTATAGTCATGGACAGGTCAATCACTGGAATGCCCACCATGTATGTAATCCCACAACCCACAAACTGACAGACAGAAGCAGCAAACTGGACCAGAGACTGGCACCTGACCCAGGGGGAGTCAATCCATAAACTGGCCAGAGGCCTCCGAGCTGGTCTTGCATAAATATTCTAATAAAGACTATAACATCTAACTGGGCCTCTTTTCAGAGTATCTGACATGGACACCCATGAGAGAGCTGAACTTCTAAAAAGACCTGACCGAGTCTAAAAGACCCACAAACACACACAAAAAAATCAATGACAGAGAAAGTGTCTGAGTCACAACAATGGGAGAGCATGTTTGAAGATGAATACACTTCTGATGCTAAGGTGGCAAGAGACAATACAGCTGCTAGTTTATATCTACTTTGAACAAAATGTCCATCTGCAAATTATGTTCCAGTCACCAAAAGATATAGCTTTTGCTAATCCCACATAGCCTAGCAGGCCTGGCTTAAGGTCTACTTCAGGTAACTTGTGCTAGTTTCATTATAACTTTAAAAAGCTTTTACAGTTATTGTCCACCTTATAACATTCATTATTTCATCCTGGAGCAGAATCATGTTTTAGCTGACTGTTCAAGGTTCTTAGATAGATGTAGAAGCCTGATGATAATAATGATAATTGTCCATATTCACTTACAGCAATTTCAAAATCCAAAAAAACTATGAAAAAGTAAGTTTTTCGTAGTTAATTTGACAGCAAAATCTAACCTAAATTGATGTCAGTTTTTATTCCACTTAGTGTGAAGTTTCAAGTTTCATCACAAAATAATTAAAGTGTTTGATTACAGGGTGCTGTCTCAGACACTACCTGGAGGTTTCATAATATGTGACATATGTACTATACTACCTTCCTAAAATTAAAACAAAACATCTGGATACCAATATGCATCTGGCCCCAAGGGTTTCTGAAAGGAATTGCAGACCTATAAGTTACACTTAAATAGCATTTATCACATGCCTGGTTCTAGCCTAAGGATTAACTCATTCAATTTTCACAACTGTCCTATGAAAGAGAGTAATTGTCACCGTCTTACTAATGAGGAAGCCAATATGCCTAGCTAGTAGGTAGTGGAGGTAGAATGCCAACCCAGCCACTAGCTCTGGAGACTCTTGCTCTTAATTATTTTGATAATTCTTTTAACATCCAATGTGTTTTTGTGGTCATTTTAAAGAGGTGGAGCTCTTGATGCAGTTTCCTGAGCTTGTTCCATGTCTAGCAGTGATCATTTTCAATATATCATGATTTAATATAAAACCATATTTTATGTATGTACATATTCTGCAATAAACCAGCCAGCAGCTGAATCTGTTTGTCATGGCTGAGTTGGTGGGTCAGGCCATAATTTGCAGCATCTCATAGGTGGCACCTTAAAGGTTATCCATTTACTCATTAGATGTTTTAATTCCTTATATAAAGGTTTTCTATTCTAAACTTGAAGGCCTCTGCAACCCTAGATGCAACCTACTTGGTCTCTAGGCAGCTCTAACCACTAAAACGTCTTCCTTGTACAAATTCTAAATATGTCTCACTGAACCTTCTAGCCATTGATTCTAACGGATATAGAACAAATCTAATTACATTTCTTTATTTGAGTCCTTCGAAATAATTGTAGATAACTGTCTCCCCAATTATTTATTCTATAACTAGCTTAAGAAAAACATAGGTAATGTTTTAAAAATACACAGCAAAAGTTGCTATTATGAGTTAAACAAGAACGAATAACTTCAAAAAAAAAAAATACTGATTTCTAGATTTCCCTAGGATAACGGCAGCTTTTTACATCCAAATCTCTCAACATATCCTCCAGACATATTATGGACATACAAGAAAAGCAAATAAATCCATAAAACAAAACTATAAAGTAACTAAGAAAAAGAGAAAGAATACAGCAAACTTCAATTTACATGTAAATAGGCAAATAGACCTTAGAAACCAGCAAAGCTAACTAGAGCCTGTACTGGAATGGAAACATCAGTGGAGATAAAGTGGAAAGGAGGAGAGAGCAAAGGGGTCCTCGTAATGGTGGAGCACAGATAAAATCACCCCTAGAAACAAAGTGTCCCATACGGAGTAGGGAAATATTGAGAACAGGTTTGAGACCCTGTGAATCAAAGCAGTAACTACTGGGGAATAGAAAGGAATCTGAAAGTTCCTGGAACCAGAGATGGCAGTCTTGGAAAGGGCTGTGGAGTAGTTGGATGGCTAAAATATTGGTCGTGATCCATGACACAGTTCAAAGAGATATTAAACTCTGGATAGCAGCCAAGACAAAAAAGAAACATTTGAAGAATTTTATCTTGAAAAGATAATCATAGAAATGTTTTTCATAATAATAATGATAACATCAATGCCTACTAAGGTGCAATGGTCTGAAAAGGAAACCCAGAGAAAAGTTCATTACATCAAAGCACTCAAAGTGCTTCTCAGGCAAAACTCCTTTCAACACAGATTATACATTGGACAGATTGTTTAAAGGAGAAACAATGAAAAATTGACTGTAAACGGTAGTAGCGAAATAAAGCTCCAATCTCATCTCCTAGCTTTAAGTCCCAACCTTTCCCAACAACAGACAAAAGAAATCCAACTTGAAAATTATTCTTTAAGTAAATTATTTCCTTTGGGAGATATCACTTCAATTAAAAAAAAAAAGGTTTTACTGATGATAAATATATCGATCTCTCTGGCACTGTTATTCCTTTCCATCTCCTTCCCATCTACCCTCAGGTGGTGTCTTACTGTGCAAGTTACCATCGGAGCGTACAGTTTGGGCTGTGTCATACCCATTCATTTGTTGTTACCAGCCAGGGAAGAGCTGAGTGCAAAAAGAATAAGTGTTTAAAAACTTTAATATTAATTTGACAGAGTGAGTTCATGTCTGTTGAATCTAAATATAAAATATGTGCCTACATATTTTTTTAAATTAAGGATTACTGTAGTATAATTTACATATAGTAAAATCCATATTTTTAAGGGGCCCCTCTGCAGTCAATCTTCTCTCCTGACCCTGAACCCCAGGCAACTACTATCTGATTTCTCTCCCTTACAGTTTTGCCTTTTTCTAGAATTTCATAGAAATGGAATCATGAACTACATAATCTTTTGTGCCTGGCATCTTTCACTTACATTGTGCTTTTAAGATTCAACCATGTTGTTGCATGTATCAACAGTTTATTCCTTTATATTGCTTATTTATATTTATACTCCATTGCATGGATGTATCAAAATGTGTTTATCCATGCACCAGATAATGGATTTCTGGGTTGTTTTCAATCTTGGATGATTATGAAAGCCGCTGTAAGTATTTATGTACAGGTCATTTTTGTAAATGGATATCCAAGTCTACCAGCGCTATTTTATTGAAATGACGATCTTTTTTCCATTGATTTATCTTGTCATCATTTTAAAAAGTCAACTGACTTTATACCTGTGGGTCTATTTCTCGACCTATATTCTCTTTCATTGGTCTATGTGTATCCTTATACCAATGCTACACACTGTCTTGATTACTGTAAATTTATACTAAATCATGAAATAAAGTAAGTCCTCCAAATTTGTTGTTTTTTGAATTTTTTTTGGCTATTGTATAGTTCCTGTGCTTTTCCATACAAAGTTTAAAATCGGATTGTCAATTTCTGTAAAAAAGCTTATAAGGATTTTAACTGAAATTGCGCTGATTCTATAGATTGCTTTAGGGAGAACTTATACCTTAATATTAAGTCTTCCGATCACTGAAACTCAGTATATCTCTGCATTTATTAGGTCCTTTTTAATTTTTCATCAATGTTCTATAGCTTTTATTGTAAAAATCTAGAAGGTACTGTGCTATATTTATCCTTAAACATTTAACTTTTTAGATACTATTATAAATGGTGTACTTTATTATGTGTTATATTGTACTTCAGTTTATACCTGCTCATTGCTAGCATATAGAAATAAAATGGATTTTTATATGTAATTCACAATATTAACAGAATAAAAAATGCATCCTAGTACTTTATTCTTTGAGATTTTCTATGTAGATGATCATGTCATATAAAATACAGAGTTTTAACTTCTTCTTTTCTGATATGTCTTTTATTTCTTTTTTCTTTTCTTTTCTTTTGGGTGGGGGGGCCTTACTAAACTGACAAGGACTTCCATTACAATACTGACCAGAAGGGGTAAGACTGGACATCCCTGACATGCTCCAATCTTAAGTGGAAAACATTCAGTCTTTCGCTATTAAGTATGAGATGCCATTTAAATGAGTGAAGGGACTTCTGGTTTGCTGAGAATTTTTATCATGAATGGGTATTGAATTTTGTTAAATTCAATGCAATTTTGTCCAACTGTACTCTTTCTGCATTTATTGGGATGATAGGTTTTTCTTTTTTATTCTGTTAATATTGTGAATTACATTGATTTCAAATGTTACAGCAACTTCGCATTCCTAAGATAGCCCCACTTCGTTATAATATACAATCCTTTTTATATACTGCTGGACTTATTACTAAAGCACTGGCAAAAATTTTCTTGTCTATGCTCACGGGGGATATTGGTCTGTAGTTTTATTTTCCTGTAATTTCTTGGTCAGGTTTTGGTATTTCCCTGGAATATTCTTCATCATCCTTTTATTTTTAACTTACCTGTGTGTTTTAATTTAAAGTCAGTTTCTTAAGGGCAACACTTAGTTGGATCTTGCTTTTTTATCCAATCTGACAATCTCTGCCTTTTAAATGTTTAAGTGATTTATAATTACTGATATGGTTGAATTTGAATCTATTATCTTGCTGTGTTCTATTTCTCTCATCTATTCTTTGTTTCCTTTTTCTTTTCTTCCTGCCTTCTTTTGGATTATTTTTTAAGACCTCATTTTCTCTCTACAACTGGCTCATTGGTTATGTCTCCTTTATTTTCTAGTGGTTGTTCTAGAGTTTACATCTATAACTTATTACAGTCTACCTTCAAATAATATTATGCCACTTTATGTATTGTGTAAGGTCATTCCAAGTGATCTGGAAATTGGCATGGTTGTTGCTGTCCTTACTTTTAGTGCACCAGACTAAATGATCTCAGTGTTGAGCTGCCTTACCTTGTGCTTAGTCTGAGGATTGCAGTGCTGAAGGTTTCTGCTCTACCATCAGCTTTTTGCAGTCACCGCACACCCACTCCACGGAGGGGTCTCTTTCACACTCCTGCACCTTCCCCAGAGGCAGACTACTGCTGCTTGTTCCTCAGGGTTAGGTTTATTTGGGGGCAGGGAGAGTTAAAAAAGCGTTTCTATCCCTTCCACCTATGGCAGCTGGCTGAGTCCTGCCACGTATCTGTGGTGTTCTTGGGCAGGAAAGGTTTTTCTATTCCTTTCCCAAAAGTACAGACCTCTGTTTTGTATTGGTTTGGGATCCTGGACCCATTTCCTGCTCTTCTCTCAGGGGAAGATGGCTTTTGCTTCTACCCTTCTCCCAAAAGCAGCACCTTTCTCCCAGCTCCTGTGGGAATGAAGGGAGAGTCTCTGATCTCCTCCAGAGGCAGAAGAGGTTTTTTTTGTTTTTGTTTTTGTTTTTTGCTTCTACCCTTTCCCCAGAGGCCCTGGGGATGACAGCGTTTGTTGCCCAGCTCCAGTAATCAGGTGTTCATTTCATATGAGATGTGTCTGGGGAAGTCACAGGGTTTTGTGCTTATTCCCCAGCAGCAATCACCTCTCTGGTTCCGTGACTGATGAGGGCAGACTAGGGTCTCTCCGGTCTTCTGTCCTGTCCAGTTTTTCTTGTGAGCATTTGGTGGAGACCTGTGGCAAAGGGCTTGCAAGTGGGAACTCCCCTTGCGTTTGGAGCTCTCGGTTATTCTAAACTGATATGCTAACCCACTTTTGGACTTGAGGGAATTTAAAATTAATTTTGGTTATTTGTCCTTATTTGGTTCTCTGGCAGCCACTTCCTCCTCTCATGCTCTGTCAAAGGTGACAGTTTGTGTACCTTATTTCTCCTAGGAAGGGCTTGGCACATTTTGGAATTAAGTACCATTGATTTCCTTGTAAACTCAGCTCTCTGATAAGTTCAAAGAAAGTTATGATTTTTGTAAGCTATCTGGAGTTTTCTTTTTGAACAGGAGTGACATGCTCTTACTACTTTCTATATTCTAAGTGAAAGAAGAATTTAGGCTTATATTTTGTATGTCTGTTTTTTTATTTTTAAAATAATTTTATTGTATTTTAAGAAAATATTGCTCTGTGATAGATTTGACAGATTGGAAAGCATTAAAACTAGTCCTTTATCATAAATAGTCTGAAAAACACTGTTTGAGTATATATAGTAGTTACAGTTATGACAAGATTGTCCAAGTTGTAGGTGTCATGACAAACTGTTTATCTATAGGAACATTTCTTTTGGGATTTATAACATACTGATGGGTAGTACAAAAAGTTCATATTAATTCATACTTTACAGAGGGTAAGGGCAGTTTTGAGTGGTTAATAAATTATTTTCACTTATGAAGACTTAGTATGTAGCCTATCATATAGCACAGCCAATGTTCTCCCTTTCTAAAATACGTTCATAGCATTTGTCCCAATTTTCCATGATGCCAGGGTTAATTACTTAAGAATCTTTCAAAATGCCCCAGATTTCCTCTGGAAAAGGCATATCAAAATAAACCAGAGATTCTACCAACTGGCAAAGGGGCTACTGAAATGGAAACATGAGAAGAGAAGGTAATCTTGAAGACACTTAGGAAACTATTATCTCTGATTTCCCGATAAACAATTTTGAAGTAATAATTATTTATTTTAAAATATTTTCTCACATAACACTTTTATTATGAAATTATCACTTTGTTGTTCATGTCTATCTTTCCTAACAAAATAGTGAACAACTCAAGAACAATGTTGTATTCATCTTTGTACTTCTCAGTGTCTAGCACAGTGCCTGGCATACAGCAGGCTCTTAATGAATACCTATTTGAGTGAATACATATTGAATTAAATGAATAGATCTGATAATGGTTCTGTCTAGTTTTTCTTGTATCTTTTTTCTCCAGGCTATATCCTGCTCTTACCTCTCTCCTCTTTCCTTTTTCGCTAGTGTAATAAACAGATCTCACAGAATCTATAACACCATAATGTTTGCCTGGCTCCCAAGTAACCACTACTGTTTGAAGCTCTATCTGCCTGATCAGTTGGCTTCATACCTATAACAGTAGCATTGGGGCTGAGATAATTCCAGCTCTGTCTTTTGCTTGGATGACCTGGCAGCCTGCTTGGTGGCCAGATTTTGTAGCCAAATAATTTTCCTATAACCACCTCAGGGCCTGGATGAATGGATTTCTATTTGAACCTGCCTATTTTTCTCCCTCATTGGTCCTATGTATCCAGGGACTCACATACCTCAACTCTTGAACCTCTTTGAGTCACAAAGGTACTTCATCTTATGGTAATATATATTATTTCATTTTCCATATGCTCTGATCAATCTTCCATTAAGATATATAAGGAGAATGCCACTGAAAGCAGATATGGTCTTTTCTTTTTGAATATTCAAAATTCTTAACAGAATAATACATCCAGGGTAGACATACAATTATTGAATGAGAGAATGAGTTGAACTCTGCATTGAAAGCTCTTCATAAGTCCCTTCCATGAATTTAGTCAACTTAACATTTACACTTTAGTTTTCCCTTTCCTTTTCCCAACAAATCATTTTACTTCTCTCACTCACCTTCATGGGAAAACTAATGTGCCATAAAGGGTGTTAACTGACAGTTCCTGAGAGGACCAAACGTACCTTGCAGTTCAGTAAGTTTCACATTTTTCCATAATCATTTATTAACTAATTTCACTATTCCCATAGATTTTTTAAAAAAGAAACTCTTACCCAGCTTTAGCAACACTTATGGTTTGTTGTTCCATTGCTTCGTGGATACTAGTTCTATCATGCTCTTTGAGGCTATTAAATTCATCGATACAGCAAAGGCCCGCATCTGCAAGCACTAACGCTCCAGCCTCCAAATTCCATTCTCCTGAGTCTTTTACAGCAGTTACTGTAAGACCTAAGAAAACAAGCACACTGTGTCAGCTTTTGTTTTCAAAAGCACATCTTATACCTATGAACGGAAACAAATATATGCATTTTAAATGGAAGGGTCACAGCTTTTATTTCTAGCATACTAAGAATGAATGACATCAGGACAACTACTTCAGGTGTCCAGTCACTAGAAGGTCTCAGAAGACCCAATGCTCTGAAAATCTAACAGGTGTTGAAGATTTTGTAACAACCAGAAGTCTCCAAATTTTCTGTCTCTCCTTGGTAGATATTCTTAGTTAGTGGTCTAAACTTTTGGAAGGAGCAAATGGATCTCCAGAGATATTATAACAAGAGGTTCTGTACTATATACTGTTTACACAGAAAGGTCCAAAGACAAATAACAGTAGATATTATAGTCCAATGATGAAAATGAAAAGTTTGTTCCCAGTCACAGAAGATTCCCTTTATATATCTTATTTGATTTTAATTCATCTTTTCTACAAGTCAATAAAGCAGAGGGGTCAAAAGCTAAGGCTATGGAGTCACCTAGACTTGGATTTGAATCCTGGATCTGTCATTCTGGCTATCATACTGTAGTCAAGTTTCTTAAAATATCCAGGCCTCAGTTTATTCCTTTAAACGGGGGGTAACGATAGAAAATATTTTATATATTCTTGGATATTCAAATAGAATATAAGTAAAGCTCTTTAAAATGTGTATGATACATAATGAGTAGTTATTGTTGATAAAAATTGATAAATCTCTGGCTAGACTGATCAAGGAAAAAAAGGAGACAAAAATTACAAATATCAGGAATGAAAGAAGACATCACTATAGGCCCTACAGACACTGAATTAATAATATGGAAATATAGTGAACAACTCTATGTCCTAAGTTTGATAACTTAGATGAAATGGTCAAATTCTTTGAAATATATAAACTGCCAAAGTTTATCTTGAAAAAGACGACTTGTACAATCTTATAACTACCTTGAAAACTGACGATGTTGTTAAAACCCTTGCAGTTAACACAGAAATCTACAAGCTGAGATGACTTCATGGTGAGTTCTACCAAACATTTAAAGAATGAAATACCAATTCTTCACAAACTCTTCTTTAGAAGTAGAAGAGAACACTTCTTAACTCATTCTATGAGAACAATATTATCCACATATCGAAAATCACAAGAATACTAAAGATCAATATCTCTTATGACTACAGGTACAAAAATCCTCAACAAAATACTAGCAAACCAAGCTTAGCAATACATAAAAAGGATTATATAAATGCATGACTGGTGCAACATCTGGAAATCAACTAATGTAATATTCCCATTTTAACAGAGTAAGGGACAAAAAGCTCAAGATCATCTCAACAGAGGCAGGAAAAGCATTTGACAAAATTCAACAACTAGGAACAGAAGAGAACTTTCTCAACTTGATTAAGGGCATCTACAAAAAACCCAGAGGTAACATCATTCTTAATGGCTTAAGACGGAATATTTTCCCACTAAGATCAGAAACAAGACAGAGACTTCACTCTCACTACATCTATTCAACACTGTACTGGAGGTTCTAGGAAGGGCAATTAGGCAAAAAATAAAAAAATAGGCATCCAGGAAAAAAAGAAGTAAAACTATCTCTGTTTGCAGATGAAATGATTCTGCATATAGAAAACCCAAAGAAATCCACTAAAAATGTATTACAACTAATAAGTTCAGTGGGGTTGAAGGAGACAAAATCAATTTTGAAAAATCAATCATATGTTGGGAGCATTTGAGATTTTGCTCCTTAGCATATGCTGTCAGTTTGGCTCAAATGACTCTTATAAAAATTTTAAAAAATAATAAAATAAAAATCAATCTTATGTCTATATACTTGCAATGGAGAATACAAAAATGTGTTAAAATACTAATTCCATTTACAATAGCATCAAAAAGAATAAAATACTTAGGAATACAAAATATAAGGCTTATACTTTGAAAATTATAAAGCATTGTTGAAAGAAATTAAAGACCACTTAAATAAATGAAAACATAGTCCATATTTACTGACTGGAAGACTTAACATTGTTAAGATGGCAACAATCCTCTCCAAAGGAGCTACAGATTTAATGCAATCCTTATCAAAATCTCAGCCGGCTTCTTTGCAGAAATTGACAAAGTGATCCCAAAATCATATGGAAATTCAAGAAATCCCAAATAGCCAACACAACCTTGGGAGAAAAAACAAATATGGAGGATTCATATTTCCTGATTTCAAAAATTACTAGAAAGCTATAATAATCAAGACAATGCGGTAATGGCATAAGGATATATACCAACAGAACTGAATCGATTGTGCAGAACTAAACCCATCTATTTATAGTCAATTCATTTTTTATAAGAGTTCCAAGACAGTTCATTAAGGAAAGAATAGTCTTTTCAAAAGACGCTGCTTGGAAATTGGACATCCACTTGCAAAAATAGCAATTTGGACCCCTACTTCACACCATAAACAAAAATAATTCAAACTAGATCAAAGACTTAAATGTAAGATGCTAAAAACATTAAACACTTAGAAGAAAACACAGGTGTAAATCTTCATGGCTCTCGATTCGGCAATGTTTTTGAGAAATGACACCAAAAGCACAAGCAAAAAACGATGAAATAGATAAATTGGATTTCATCAAAATAAAAAGCTTTGTGCTGCAAAAGCCAATCCCAAGAAAATAAAAAGATATCCCATAGAATGGGAGAAAATTTTTCTAAACCTGATAAATACAAATTTCTGATGTCTCTAATAAAAGACTTGTATTTAGAATAAATTTTTAAAGTTCAATGATAAAAAGAAAAATGACCCAAACTTTTAAATGGCTGAAGGATCCATACAGATGTTTCTCCACAGAAGATATACAAATAGTCAATTAGCAAATGAAAAATGCTCTACATTTTTAGCCTGATGACTAAAATGTAAAATGGTCCAGCCACTTGGGAAAACAGTCTCGTAGTTCCTCATAAGGAGCTACCACACGACCTAGCAATTCCATTCTTAAGCACAGACCCAGAGAAATGAAAACATATATCCCACACAAAAATGTGTACATAAAACGTTCACAGCATAGTTGTTATTTTTTAAAAAATCACTGTGTAATCATACCAGGGAACTTGGAGGTGGATTCTTTGTATGCTGGATTCAAGGCCTTCTACCAACCTAAAATCTACCAATTAATTATCTACTAGCTCATTTGTGAAAACTTTCACCTTCCTATCCTTTTCAGTTTTTGACCTTTTCCAATAAACCTGTATATAAGGCATCCAGTCTCACGAAGCTTACTTGCCTAGCTTCTGTCAAGCATGTCTCCATTTACTGTCGTTTGTCTCTATAGTAACCAACTGAAAAAGCTGCTATGCTTAGCAGTGGCTTTGTGCAAGCAGTGGTCTAGCCAAGAGATGTTTTAAAGACCTGAGTCCTCTCTACTTATCACAACATTTCTCCTGGTTATTAGGAAAAGGAGAGAGCCTCTGATGAATGGGAGAGGTGGAAGGTTGGAGAGAAGGATGGAATGTAAAACATGAAGGAAGATGGATTATACGTAGAGACTGAGGTCAAGAGGAAAATAAGTTTAGAAGGACCTTCATTTATAAGAGGACTAAGAACACATGGTTAAAAACTAAATACAAGAAACAGACAAGTATTATGCATTTCCATCCATGTTCTTCTGGTCAGAATGATATTAACATCAGCAACTGTCAATAAAAAACATAATTATGGTGCTTCAGAAAGATGACTGATATCATTGATAGCTATCCTAAGGGTGTTTAACAGTGTAGTCCAGCTATGCATAAAGGCACAGAGTTTATATCTTCAACAAAATTCTAACCTAACAGTGGGTAGAAATGAGTACAAAACAGTGAAACTATTATTAAAGAAGTGGAGCACAGAATAGGGAAGGGGGATGCTCTTTATGTAACAAATATGGAAACCTTATAAAAAATATACAGATGCATTGAGGGTTCATCCCCTCTACCTCCCAGTCATCCCTTCTACAACAGGAGGCTTTATCTCAATGGGGAGACTCCAGCTTTGCCATGGCTGGGGCCTCCTCTTACTTCCTGTATATACCTGCACCGACCTAATTCACGGAGCTTCATTCCTCAAGAGTTAATTAATCAGGTCATTACTACAATGTCTGCTAGCCTGTGAGTTCTTCCAAGAAACGATACTAATTGCTTTTTCTATATACAAAGTCCATGTTAAGTATTATCTGACACAGAGAAGAAAAAGTAGAGAAGCACTAGGGCAGCAATTAAAGGAATGGGTTTCTGAGCACTAGTGCCCTCATTTGCTACATGGAGAGGAAAATACATTACCCTCTTACCTTACTAGGATGTTGTGAGGCTCGAAATGTATGTATACATATATGTCGCATATATATACATACCATATATTTACTGTACACACAGTACACACACACACACACACACACACAGACTTTATTGTGATACCATATTACCTTCTATTCTTTATCATACTGACTTAATTACATACTTATTTTTCCTACTAGACCATAGGTCTTTGAGGATAATGCCCATGTATGTTTTGTCTTTGGATATTCCACAGAGCCTAGCACAATAATTTTTTTTTTAACTTTTTAAAAATTAAGTTTATTGGGGTAACATTGGTTAATTCAATTATATAATTTTCAAGTGTACATTATAATTTGACATCTGGATTCTATTGTGTTTACCACTCAAAGTCGTTTCCTCCAGTTACCATATATTTGATCCCCTTTACCCACTTCGCATTCTCCTTACCCTCCTACATTTGACCCCCTTTACCCCATCTACCTTCCTCCTCCTCTGCCACCCTTTATCCTCTGGTAACCACCAGTCCATTGTCCATGTCCCTGAGTCTCTGTTTGTTGGTTCTATTCATTTGTTGCTTTTAGGTTTAGATAATAATTTCACATAAAAATGCCCTCTGTACTTATGTAATGAGTTGTTACTATTAAAATCATTACTGTAAGATTTATTTGTTATAAATGCCTGTAAACTCCAGCAAATCTCTACATTGTACATTTATACATAAAATTTTAGTTAAAAGTACCATTAAATTTTGACATTCTATAACTAATAATAGGGGGCCCTTTAAACTAATTAAAGAACATATTACAATAAGCCTTAAATAAAAAATTTTTTTAAAAGATGGGGACAATAATGTAAATGTCTCTTCAAAGAAAATTCAATACAATGTAATTAACCCAAGTGGAATCCAGGATTTGAACAAAGGCAAGAGGTAAGCACTTCCATTCCTATGATAACTTCTGCAGCAGGCACTGAGACTTGATTTCTTAGTTGTACTACACTTTAACTCACTCTTTCATCTTGTTTTGTGTGTGACTTCAATTTAACTTCAAATTTAAGCTTTTTAAAAGCCCTCTATAGAGGAGATATGAACCATAGAAGCAAACTGCATCTTGTGTCTTCAGAATTTAAGCTGTATGTCTAATAGTAGGTACTTCCTTTGAAGAACAGCTACAGCATACCACTCCTCACTACGCCACAATCTATTGGCATAGCTAAATGACCACTTCACTTCACACCATGGAAAGCACTCAATAACTGACCAATAAGAGGATCAAATAAGTTTAGGTTACCAGGTAAGCTTAATTCTGTGCTAACAAAAATTATAGCTATATTAGTTTGCTAGGGTTGTCATAACAAAATACCAGACTGGTGGCTTAAATAACAGAAATGTATTTCTTGCAGTTCTGGAGGCAAGAAGTACAAGTTCAAGGTATAAGCAGGGTTAGTTTCTTTTCAGGCCTAGCTCCTTGGCTTGCAAATGACCACTTTCTTCCTGTGTCCTCACATGGTCTTTCCTCTGTGCATGTATACCCTTAGTATGTTCAAATTTCCTCCTCCTTGAACGACACCAGTTAGAGACTAGATTAGCGCCCACCCTAAGGGACTAATTGTAACTTAACCATCTCTTTAAAGGCTCTATCACCAAATACAGTCACAGTCTGAGGTACTGGGGGTTAGTGCTTCAACATATAGATTTGGGAAGGGAATACATTTTGGCCCCAAACAATAGCTAACTGGGCTCATTTATCTCTGTCCTAGGCACTAATTTAGGCTTTGTTCATTTTAGAGCCAAAAAACGTCTTTCAGCCAGCCTCAAGTAATCTGTACAGAAAGAAGCAATTTGGGGATTACATTCCATGTAGCTCTCCAAGCATCATGTGGGCCTCCTTGGGTACTTAATACATTAAGGCATTCATGGTGACTCATCTGTTGCAATATAGTTAGCTGTTTGAGAGTCACTAAAAAGTTGTTCAGAAACAGATCCTATAGACTGTCTCTGAAAGCAGAATGATGCTCTTACAATTTCTCCCTCTACAACATGCCAGTTAATTTACAAATATGCCAGGGCACATCTGGGAAACCTTTTGGTCTTTCTCGTAAAGTATTGTCGATGGTGAGAACACTACTGGAGTGCTCGAAAACTCTTCAATATTTCTGAAAAGCAGTAATAAGATGGTTAAGATAGGACAGACAATATGAGAGGTCTGGAGCCAATTCCTGTGGCTTCCAGTGAACTCTAAGGGAGTATGTGACATGTTAAAAGATTTTAAAGAAAATAAGCCAAACCAGTGGTATCAAGGTAGATAGATCTTCTTAGTTCTTGATGCTACATATCCAACAAAAGTGAGTTTTATGGTAAGATGTACATTATGACACACCTATAGTAAGAGAGCAAAACGCACTTCATCTTATCAAGCTTACAATGTCATTTTTATAAAGTGAATTATAATCTCTTAAGAGGGCCTGCAATAATCAGAAAACAGCATACCATTCTTAAGGGAGTCATGTTTTAATCTTCGAATGGTGATTTATCTTATACATTTAGTGTCTTACAGCATACAGAAATTTACACCTTATCTTAGCTAGCCTTAGGACCAGCACTAATAAGAACAAAGAATAGTTTATCAATCACACTAATCTGTGCCTATAACCAAAGTATGACTCACACTCCAGTGCACACAAATAACTGGGCTTGAGGAAACCACTTCTGGTAGGTTCTGTTTCACTGTTTAATTCATTGACAAGAAAACAGGACCCCCATGTAAGTAGTTTTCCTAAATGTGGGGAGGCCTGGTATTAGCTGTCCCATATTAACTTTCAAAAGACCATTACATGAAGAAGTCTCACTAAAAGCAACCTACTTAAGTATGAACAATGCCTAAAAAATGAAACTCAAAATTCTGAGCACTATACTAGAAAAAACTCTTTCAGCACAGATGACACTTAAGAATTAATTTTCTCTCTGAATTTAATAGCCAAGTTTAGTGGTTTCATTCACAACACTTAAGAAAATGATGGCTTATGAAAAGCTGGTAATAACACAAGCCTTTATACTTTAGACCACCACCCTTACTTAACAACCTCACGAATGTGTTAAAAGTTCTCTTTCCCCACGGTGGTAGTCAATGCACCATAAATGAATCAACATTGAATACAGATGAATCAATCAAAGGCTCCTCAGAACTCATAAATGGTGCTGTGAATTTTTATTTACTAACGGTTTAAGTCATAATTTTTTTGAAAATCATGTCGTGGTATGCCTGTGTGTTCTCAACTCTCCTTTCCCCTTATCTCTAATTAAATGTTGCCCTTTGGTCTCCTGATAATTCCATTTTCTCCTTTTATGTCCCTGTTATGCCCACCAAACAGCAGCAACCAGGGATGTAATAATCACACCTCTAGTAATCTTTCCTTATTCTAGGGCTTTCCAGATTAGAAAGGGAGAAAGACGACCCCGCTGCAGCCCAAACACTACGTATTCATATTTTCAAGCAAAATCTGTGTGCTAAAGCGTCTTCTCGTCTTTCATTTTGTATCTATTTAACAGCGCTGTTGTGCCCAAACGCAGATATTAGCTAAGAACTAGATTTTCAAAATGGCTTTGCTCCTTTCGAGCTGGCATCGATCTATAAAAATGCAATTT
>NW_011888824.1:10301162-10301772 GCF_000151845.1 Pteropus vampyrus | reverse complement strand
CGAGGGCCTCCCAGCCCGTATTCCACTCACTTTGTTCTCCGCCTTTGTCCTAATCCACACCAGCAGGTGGAGCCGCAGTTAAAGTTTCCGAGTCCATTCCGGGAGCGGGAGCCCATCTTGCTCGCCGCCGAGGCCCTCGCTGGAGGAGGAGGGTCAGAGCTCGGGTGCAGCCAATCGCGAGCAACGCTGCTAGTTATCAGAGCAGAATGGGCTGTAGTTTAGTGAAATAGGAAAGCTGCAAAACACTGTGGAGTGTTCCCGTGTAAATAAAAAGAGGAAAAAAAAGTTTCTCAAGTCGCCGCTGCACTACGTCGGGCCGGCGCCGGGGCGGGGGTCTGCGCTCTCCCGAGCGGCCGCGCGCTGGACTTTATTGTGCCGCAACAAGCCCCCGTTCCCATTGTTTGTTTTTTTCAAAATATGGCAAAGGTTCAGGTGAACAATGTAGTGGTGCTGGATAATCCTTCTCCTTTCTACAACCCATTCCAGTTTGAGATCACCTTCGAATGCATCGAGGACCTGTCTGAAGGTGAGTCGGGCACCCGCCCGCCACCGGGCTGTCAGTTGCGGGCTGCAGACGTTGAAAGTTTCCCGGGCCCGGCCTCGCGCGGGC
>NW_011888824.1:10270884-10299427 GCF_000151845.1 Pteropus vampyrus | reverse complement strand
TTGCATATAAAAATGGGTAAATACAAGAGAAACTACTGATCAGTCCATCCCAACTTAGTGTTTTAGGCATTAGAAATTCTTCAAATTATAAGTATTCTTCAAGTGATTCTTTCTATTTTAGGAGCCAGTTATAAAGGATGTTGTTACAGGGCTTTGACGTTGGATGAAACCTGCCATCATGGATGCAGAACTATGTTCCATTTCTAACTGGGATCTATTCAGAACCTAACTGAATCACATCAGAAATTTTACGGCACTAATGTCAACGATACGTCCACTTGTATACTTCACTTCCTAGGGCGCCTAGACTGGGCATTTAGTATTTTTTCAAAAGAATTTAAGCTGAGTCATACCAAAGCTGCAAAGGAATCTTTCAAAAAGGTGCCATGCTTGTGTACTCCACCTAGAGGCTGTGTGAATTAAGGAAATTGCGTTTACTTAGCAAAGGCTTATGAGAAGTTCCATACTTTTATACTATTGTAGTTCTTTTAAAAATCTATTATTGAAATGAAACTACCAAATATTCTGAAGAGAAGTTTTCCTATTATAATTTTGTCTCAAGTCCTAAGCAGAGGTTGGCAACCATTTTTCATACTTTAGCTTTTTAATAGCCTCCAAATATTTTCACTTTCTGCCTTGTAACTCTGCTTTAAAAAAAGCCTTGAGGAGTATTTCCTTTTAAGATAATTTAGTTGTTTCTAATATAAGGCTTATGACAGTGGGTAGGACAGCAATCCACAGATTAAACGGAGTCTTTTCTGTCAGACAAGGGAGTTAGAGGCCTTGGATATATTTGATCTGATGGTCAGTCACCAAGCCTTCTGTATAAATTTTGACTTTCCTGCTGTCTTTGTTATAGGTTTCTGGTTCTCTGCTTCTCTACTGAATGGGGCCATTAAAAAAAAAAAAGTTGATCAACATAATAATTAGGCTACCCTCAGTTTGAATACTTACAATGTACCAGAATTGAGTATGGTGCTTCATACTTTCAGACTTCAGGCTTGTTCTAATTCCCAAAGATTACATACTTTCCAATAGACCACAGGTCTTCCCAAGTAGTGTAATTAGTTTAAAATTCCCATGGTGACTTCTCTCACTCCCACCACAAATGGAGCTACATGTAGGCTGGGATTACTATGTTTAAGTGAAACTGTTAACTTTTTAAATATATGAATAAACTCCTTCAACTGATAACCTGTGTAAAGCATCTGACCCTATCCCTTTTTCCAATACAAGGGGCAGGGGAATGAAAGCTAGGTTAAAAAAAATTAAGAATACAACTGATGGCTGATTTATAAATAAGTACTGTACAGCAGGCATTCCATAACCATAAAAATTAAGGTATAGGTGTTCCCTGAGTTAACAGCCTAGATTATTTCCCCATGGCCTTTGCCCTCACCCATGTCTCCCCTCTCCCTGCAATTCTTTTATTCCACTATTCATTTGAGAGCTAGAAAAGGAAGAAATTATCTTACATTTTTGGAAAGAGCTCAGGCCTTGGAGTTGCAGAGACATAGCTTGGATTCTGATTCTTTGATTTACTAGCTGCATGAATTTGGTTGGATTACTTAGCCTCTCAGAACCTCAACTTTCTTGCTTGCATAATAGGTGTAATTAAATCCATATGATAAAGCTGTTGAAGTGTAAACAACAGGTGTGACGTGGCAAGACCAATGCCCAGCACATAGTATTTTATAAAAGGTTTATAAGTCATGATTGTTCTGTCAGTCCTAAGATGCCAACTTATACCAATTAGGCCAAGAGCACTGTATGTAGTAGTACGAATACATATGAAGTGAACAAAATATGAAAACCTCCACATGACAATTCCTAGTCTTCACTTGGCTAGTTTAATAACCTTCACACCCATCTTAAAAGTTATGCCACTTGGGTTTTTGGTTACCCACCTCATTGGCCACTTGTTTTGTAACCTACTTTATGGATTCTTCCTCATCTCCCTGACCTCTTAACTTTGGACAGCCCCAAAGTTCACTCCCTAGAAATCTTACCTATTTTCAAGGCTTCACTTATTGATAGTTTCCAAATTTTGACTAGATCTGTTCATTATCTCCACTTAGATATCTAGTAGATATCACAAACTGAACATGTCCAAAGCTAACTCCTAATTGTTTCCCTCCCCTATCCTCACAAAAAATAGTGACTTTTGCTGCTTCTATCTTCAAGATTTATCCAGACTGACTGCTTCTCACACCCATGGCTGCATGTGGTCCAAGCCACCATAATTTCTTGCCTCAATTGTTAAAATGGCCTCTTGTTTCTTCTCTTGCTCTCTTATAGGTTATACTGCACATAGCAGCCCAAATGATCCTTCTGAAATGAAAGTTAGATCATGTCACTCCACTCAAAACCCTCCAGTAGCTTCCTATGCCACTCAGTGTAAAAGCCTAAAGTCCTTATGATGGCAAAACCTTGCATATCTGACCATGCCTCTCACCCCTAATCTCATGGTGGGTTATTTTCTCCTTTGCTCATTCTGCTCCTGCCCTAGTGGCCTTCCTTTTTCTTGCCAAGCACCTTACTACCTGTGGGCTTCTATACTTGCTGCTTCTTCTGACTAGATATTTATATTGCTTATTTCCTCTCTTAATCTTCACCAACAAACAGATAATCTAATGAGGTCAGATGCAGGACTCTGAATCTGGAAATATGCAGGAAGCTGGAAATAAAATGGTCTAGTCTAGGACAGAGCCATGACATAACAGGTCCTCAGAAATGATTACTGACTTGATAAAAGAAAGTATAAACCTTATACTTTATTTAGTTCAATAAACTGCAGTTTATAAATACCATGGGAATAAGTAGTATTGCTATGCTATTTATGGTATCTGTTTAATGAACAAAAATATCTACACAATTATACAAAAAAGGCAACACATAGTGGCACTAACTAGATTCTCCACAAGTGACCCAGAAACAGCCCCCTGGGAGTGCTGATGTAGTCTCAGTGCAGTGAATCCAAGAGGCAGGACACACAGTGCTAAACACCCTAAGAGGCCCAGGAGGTCTCAGATGACCTGTATTTGTAGAGTTTCTTCCTTCCTCTTCTAAAGAGAAGGCTCCTTCAAAAGATCAGTCTTTCTACTCATCTCTGGGTTCTCCTCAAAGGGCACATTGAGGTGCTCAATAAAATTTGAACTGTATATGACTGAATTACATAAAATGTCTTGGGTTGTACTTCAATGTGTCTTGTTTGTTCCTCTTCATGCCTGTTCTTACTGTATATACTCGTGTATCAAGTGGTAAAAGATCTTTGGTTCCCCCTTCCCAATTTAAAGATTGCATGACACAAGGGAAAAAACCTGGTTGTGGTCCTGTGTCAGTTGATGAACTGAAGTCCCTTACTTCTGAGCCACAGGGAAGTTGGCTTTTTTCTACTTTGGATTTTTCCACTTTGGAGCTCTTTGATGATTTGGACCTGTGTAACATAATATGAGGTAGTCCTTCCAAAGTGTTTAGTAAATTGTTAAAATGTGACACGAATGAAGTGGTGGGGGAGGGATTCCATAGCCAAATAAATTTGGGAAATGCTGGCTTAACCTTACTGGTCTTTATTAAAAGATGTTTCAAAACACTTAACTCTGCCAGTGTGCTTTATGAAGCATTTCCTAAGTTTCTGGTCTTTTTTGAGGATCCCTATGCATGAACCAGTGTTTCACAGAAAGAGCATTTTGAGAAACTTGGGTACGAAAGGTAAGAATTTCCTAAGAAGTAGTTCAGTGCTTTTCTGTTATGAGAAGCCAATATTAGCAGCCAGTAAATAACTAAGTGGACATAAAAAGGGTCTCTGATGTCATCTTGTAATGTAATTACTGAATATGAAATGTTTTGTTTTTTAACCCTAGACTTGGAATGGAAAATTATCTACGTGGGCTCTGCAGAAAGTGAAGAATACGATCAAGTTTTAGACTCTGTTTTAGTGGGCCCTGTTCCTGCAGGAAGGCATATGTTTGTATTTCAGGTAAGATTATTCTTGGTATGCTAAATATGTTTCTAAACAGACTATATCTCATGGTCTTTATCCCTTTGGGGTTAAATCACTGCTTCTGCTGCATTCACTTTTTATCTGCTTCTATGTTTTAGGAAGTCACTGTGTCATAAAGGAACGCCACCTCTCGATTTTGTGTGCTAGGGATGTTGATGTGATATTTACTTCCAGGTTTGCACAGTATGGAGTAAACCTTATACTGTGTCATGGCACACATGATGGTTAATTTTAGGCTCTTCCTGTGAATAGTCCCTTAGTATCAGACTTTCAAGGGGGTAGCTGTCTAGCAACCCTATCAAAATGCATACTAACTAGTATAGTTAGTAATATGCATCTTCATGTTATGGTTTCAGCCATAATATAACAAAAACAACTTTATTTCAACATAATTAAGCTAGGTTAACAGGTATGTTACTAGAGATCTACTGTGTGATCTTGGGTCACTGGAATTGAAGCCCCACTTTACTAAAGCCTCTAATCTACACATTTTTTAGAGGATTACTGTTATAAATCTACTACTTTATTATTTGTGAGAGGAAATTCTAATATAAATCATGTTCTCAGATACTGGATCTGTGCAAAGACTTCAGATTATCTTCTGATTCAAAAGTGTTACTTCTTTTAATTCATGTTAAATTGTTGTATAAAACTATTCAATTTCCAATTATCCTTATTAGAGGGAAATATTTATAATAGTCCAAAAAGTAGCTACAAGTTTTTAAATTAATTTTGTTACAAGTATTTCTATACAAAGAGTCTCATCAGTTAAATAGAAGCCACTGAAGAGCCTTTATCCCGAGAGAAAATTACCTTTCTATCCCTGACTCCCCATTTTCTCACTTCACGTTTTGGTCCAATTTAAATGAATACTGTTGGTCAGATATAGGCCAAGAATCACTCAAACCAATGGTACCTTTAGAGTTGCTACGTTTCCCTCCCCTCTCCTAAATAGAGAATGCAGAATCTTGGTCTCCTAGCCTTAGTGCTTTTTATTAACAAGTGTGAAATAATTTACGGTACCTAAACAAATGGTTTAAAAAGCTCAAATATATTAACTAGAAGACTCAAATCTATTAATTAAAAGTGCTGTTAACCTGAGTTGTGTGAGTGCATAACCTTGGTGAAAGATGTGGGTACAGGAGAATGAGTGGTATAGGGGGAAGCACTGCAGTTATAGACCTAGGTCAAATCCTGTTTCACTGCTTGTTAGGCACATGTGACAGCCTCCCTAACATCCCTCAGACACTCCTGTCATCTATAAAATATGGATAATATATTACCTCATAAGAACATTCATAGAATTTAAGACAAATAGTGCTCTATTTCTATAATTAGAACTAAACTTTTAGTCTTTTAGCTTCTTGAAATTGTCATATAAAGAAGCAGTATTTGCTTTGACCTACAAGCTTGGTGAACCCTTTACTTGACCGATAATAATTTATGACATATTAAGAAACTTAGTTTGACATGTAGTGATATACTTTTTTATGCTACTATAAAAACTTGCTAATCCATTTTCAAAACAAACCTTTAGAAATCTTTTCTATGTGTTTGTTGTTAAGAACACTCTAAGCTAAAAGCTTGGGAGTGTTATAGGAAAAAAAAATTTGCTTCTAGTGATTGTCCATTGGTTTTACCTTGGTATCAGTGCACATGTTTTTCAAAAGCACAGAGGAAGCGTATTCGATTTAGATCGTATGGTTTCAGCTGACCGTGTGTTTTACAAAATGTACTATTATCAGCAAAAAGGGACTAAAATACAGTTTTTGTTCTGTGCCTTAAACAAACTGCCATAGTATTCTTGTCTGCCATGATTTTGCCTCTCATAATAAACATGCCTTTCTCATAAGTGTGTTAAAGATCTCTGCCTATCACTTCTCCAATCTAAATGATCAGAGAGGCCTACAGGTTTTTCTACTTGAATTTGCTCAAGCTGAATCCTTTGCCAAACAAGTTTTAAAACACAAACATGCCTAGAACCAATTTGCTGAGGGGAAGGGAAGCGATATGGGGGACAGCTCCTTAGCAATACTGAAGTCTCTATTTCCCATCTCTACCCACTTCCAGGTAGATTAGAATCTCTGGGTACCCTGGAAGTAACCTAACCCCTCTGGGGAGGAGGGTGCACAGGATCTCTAAGATAAACAGCATGTTCTCAGGACAGACTCTCTGTCCCCATTCTGGTATCTCTCCAAAGAGATCATAAACCACTTCAGGGCAGAAACTAAGTTATGAATGAATTTCAAAATACTGTGTATATATTGTGTGCCCAGAGCTGTGCCGGACATGAGATTATAAAGATGAACTGGATGGGACTCCTGCCCAAGATAAAGCTTAGAATCACAGGCAAGATTGAAAGGTAAACCTATTTAGATTGTTAGACATCCATTAGTAGAAGATTTGTGTCAAGTATTATGAGAGCACAAAAAGACTTCCATTAGTAGAGAATTTGTGTCAAGTAATATGAGTGCACAAAAAAAAATTGCTATTCTAACTTTTGAATTAGAAAGAGTTTCACTAAGAAGGATACATTTGATGCAAACTTCAGAAGATGAATTTTAAGGAATGACCTTTAGGCCATGAGAACAGTATATGCAAGGCACAGAGCATGAGAGATTATTATTGCATTTTAAAGAACCTGTGTAATTCCAGAACAAGAATAAGGGGTGCGGAGTTACAGGGAGTGTGAATGGAGATGTTGGCTGGAGACAATTGTGAAGGGCCTTGTAAATGAAATTAAAGAACTGAGATTTCTATCTCTTAGAAATGGGGGTTATCTGAAGTTTTAAAACCTGGTGAAGGATTAGGACTACATCTGTGCTTAGATAGCTAATGCTGGTAGTACTCGTAGTAATAAACTAATTTAGGTCTGAAGGTTATGACAGGTTAAAATCATAAGACTATTGATATGTTTACTATATTTTCTGAAAGGTTTCATAATTGAATATTGCATAATCCTTCATAAATGACAATATGCTGCAGCCAGATTTATTTTCTTCTAGAAGTAGCGATGCTTTCAAGTACTCAGGGTACTTAGGTATACTGTGGAGAAACATGGGAACTGTATTTTCTGGCTATAAATCAGTCTCAGAAATGAGCATTTGCCTTCCCCAGTATGATTTTCAAGTTTTTGTTGGTGTGCCCTCAACTGATAGTGCACAAGGTAGTCAGAACTCCAGTCTTCCTTTCAGTTAACAGTCTTTTGTGATGTGTTTCTTTTCTTTTTATTCTAGGCTGATGCACCTAATCCAGGACTCATTCCAGATGCAGATGCAGTAGGTGTCACCGTTGTGCTAATTACATGCACCTATCGAGGTCAAGAATTTATTAGAGTTGGCTACTATGTAAATAATGAATATACTGAGACAGAATTAAGGGAAAATCCACCAGTAAAACCAGACTTTTCTAAGGTAATGTTCTGACTATTGCGTTTTCTTTTACTATACAGTTTTTTAAGTAGTTGCCATTTCATAGTAGACTATGAAAATGGCTTTGAGACAAAGTAAATTTGAGGTCCTTTTACCAACTGGGCAAACTAAATCGTTCCAAATGGATGACCTCAAATCTCTCCAGATGAGTCATTAGTCATTAATATTGGTCAGGCACCTTGAGAGTCTGACATGTTAAGAAATTGAAAGTGTCTCCTGTAAGAAACAGACCTTTGTTAATGGCTTTCTGTATGGCATTTCTTATACGTCATGATTCTGTTCATTCAAATTCATGTTTGTTGTACTGATTATTCCATAATATTTTTGTCTGTAACTGTTCCCAAAATTGTGGGGGGAAGTTTTGTGTTTGTTTTTCATGCGAACATTGTTTTCTCGGAACATCTATATGCCTTATTTTATCTGCTATTCCTAGAGGTTAAACTAAAGGTCTTAAATATTTCTGGTGATGGAAAACAAGTTTAGCTTCTGAGTGCGAAACTGAAATCTCAATACTTAGTACTTTATGATTTTCTATTGGAATTTTAACAGTTTTTATGACTGGTGATTTTTGAGGTTGAACACACCACTACCTGCCAGTTCATATAAGAAAAATTACATAGGCGTAAAATGGAATGTTCTTTCTGATAAAATAAGACTAGAATGTTTTTTATCCTGGTGTAAGACCTTCCACTGATCTGATTAGTTACCTATATGGTGCCTTGTATAGGAGAAAGAGAATAAACTAGAACACTCTTTTTGACAATGAGCCATAATAATTAAAAGTTAGGAAACCACCAATAACATTTATATTGGGGAAATTTTTCATTTTCCTTGAAAATATTACTGAAGAGATACCACATCAATCTAAAGAGCATATTGTTTGTTTAAAAAAAAAAGCATCTTTTGAACCATTCACCTTCAAAAAAGAAGATTCCCTTTTATGAAACAGAAGTATTGAGGAGGTAGGTAGATATTTTGTTGGCTAGTAAAAGATGTGGATGAATTCTTTCAGATTCTGCATATCTTGTTTCCATTAGGATAAAATAATTTCTTTGCTGCAGCCCTAGTCCTTGTTTGTTAGTTATGTTTGAAGTGCTTTTTTGACTTATACCTTTGTACATATGTGAACGTAGCCCTTTGGAGTGCTAATAGAACCATTTTGTTAAGCTCCTATTTGTGTATGAGGATCTAATTTTCTTAGTATTTATCATTATATATTTCCTTCTTCCTCTAGCTTCAAAGGAACATTTTGGCATCTAATCCCAGAGTCACAAGATTCCACATTAACTGGGAAGACAACACAGAAAAACTAGAAGATGCAGAGAGCAGTAATCCAAATCTACAATCACTTCTTTCAACAGATGCATTACCTTCAGCATCAAAGGGATGGTCCACGTCAGAAAACTCACTAAATGTCATGCTAGAATCCCACATGGACTGCATGTGACTACCTGCCATCCTTTTAGTACAAATTAAGCTATAAAAACATACAGAACTATTTCCCTGAAATTCCATAAGTCATAGTCAAGACACAATGTGAAGAATTTGTTTAAAAAAACATCCTGTAGAAAGTTTATAAGAAAACCAGTATTTGAGCAAATTGTGGAATATAAATACAACTATTTTTAAGTAATTTTTTTCTCTAATGTGTTATTTTATTTGTTCTGAAACTAATCTGATCAAAACATATATATTGTTTTCTTCTCTATATGTAATTAAAGCACTTATAAAGAAATATGAATCATTAGACCAGGTTGTAAAGATGTTTTAGCCTCCTGGACAATAATCTTTGGACCACTATTTTATTGGCCTTCAAAAGAACAAAGTTCACTTCAACTAAAATGTTTTTTCCTATAGTAACACAATTTGGTTTTATAATTCAAGGGGCAAATTTCCTTTTTTTTTTTTGGCATGTCCTTAAAGAAGAGATTGGAAGTCAACCATATGCTACCAAGAACTTTAGGATCTGATTTTCCAGGCCATCTTGAAGCCTCCTGTGGCTGTTACAGTTCACATAATGTTAGCATTCAATTTGGTTTATAAGGTAATAACAAATATCGTTAATTCTTTATAAAGTTCTCTGGTTATGGTTTCTGTTTTTGTAACAGTTTAGGACATCAGAGCACTCCTTGAATCATACAGCATTATTATCCCGTGAATTCAACACGTCAAGAGCAGATATAAACTCCCTAAGTTTAAGAATAGGAGAGTATAATGACTTAGATCTATTCATTAGATTTATAAAAAAACTATAAACTTAACTCTTTAAAATTGTTTTGACAGGTCATTTGTTGACAGCATTTATATAAAAACAGTGGATTTAGAAAGGTATATTTAGCTTTATCGTAACAAGATAAGTTACTATTTTGGAAATATATATATTTTCACACATGTAGTACTCTTCTCCATATATATATTTTCACACATGTTGTACTCTCCTTCATATCCCCTGACATTCATGCAGAATATGATTAGGCATATTTGTGGTTGATATAGTCTAGATAGCTTTTCCAGATGGTTTTTTTAAAGCAATCTTGGAAAGCATTAAATGGGCCAAAAGGTTCTTTTTCTTTGATGAGAGCTAGGTCCTTCCTCAAAAGTTTCTTGACACTCCATTAAATTAAGTGTAGAATATTTTCATTACTCTTGCTGCTAAGCAAGACATCAGCCATATGATGCAGAGTTATGCAGTGCCTTCATAACTAAAACTTTTATACTGCACTTTTTAAAGCTTTTATTTTGAGGAAGGGAAAAAGGGCATTTGAATATGGAATCTAAGTTGTACATATTTCCTGTCATTCTAAAAAGTGAACTTGTGAAGCAAAATTTTGCTAAATGTTAAACTTTGAAATTTAATATACCAGATTATTAACATCCTGTCCACTAACTAGTTCATAAGTTTTAAAAGCAAAATACATCCTACTGTTAAAACTATATGAAGAAAATTTCATTTTTGTCTAATTGCAATTAAAAGAAAATGTTAAAATATTAAAATGAAAATAAAATACTTTCCAACAAAGAGCTCAGTGATTAATATAACAAGGACAAGATATGTGCTTGTTATAAATAAAGCATATATAAGACAAATTACAAATAAAGCAATTCATGGCTGAGTTTTTATTCTGACTAATAATAATATTGGTTTGTATTGACATCTAAGAGTTAGGTTTTTATATCAATTTATAAACAGCCAATTTTCACAAGTTTAAAAACTCACTAAAAATGTTATGGTTCAAGATAATTTTTAAAAATTACAATAGAATTAGAATTCAAATATTAGAAACTATTAATTTTTCCCCCTTGTTTAGCCTCATTTATGGGGCATCAATTATAGCTAGAAGGTTTAGAACTGTTTTTCCCCTTTTTGATCATCACAAATAGCTGTATCCTGAGAAGGTAAACATGAACAAATTACTTATGCCATGGAAGAGATGGGTGAGTACGTCAGAGGGAATGAGGATATCATTTGAGCTGAAAAAGCTCATGAAGTCTGAGGAACATGCATGCATTTGCTCATTTGTTACATAACCTTAGGCTTCCATGTGGTCTTACCCTTTGGTTTTAGGATTTGGGGTTTCTAGTTTTACCAAGAAAGTCTATGGCAGTGGTTTTCAAACTTTTTTAGTATAATCCATGGTAAAAAAAATTTAAGTATGACCCCATAACAAGAATGCATTTATATTTAACAATTTCATGAATATGCAATGCACCCTTATAGTGCACCTTTATTGTGTGTAGTGTATTCTGGCATCTTACTGTATTTCATTTTGGAAGTGCTGGTTTTGACTCTGAATTGACTTATGACTAATGGGTTGTGATACATAATTTGAAGAAAGGCTAGTCCTGCCCTTTTGGTAGATAGTAGCAATAATTTTTCTATAGTTCTAAAATTTATACGCCCTATACCTGTCTTTTTATCTCATTTGGATTATGATCTTGGATTAAAAAAGGGGAAAAGTACTGATATAGTAAATCAGTAGCCATTCACTTTAAAAGTGAATACTCTGAAATTATTTGTAGCTCACAGATAGCTTAGACTCATTTCTAGGCACTATGTAATTAATTTAGGAAACATTCCACATAATTACGTGGGAAACACCTTTATTTGTTGTCATTTTATACAGAATTCTAGAACACTGGGACATAAGAATTTTAAAATGCATATGAAGTATTCTTTATATTCTTGCCTACTTCCCTTCCAGTATCCTGAAGCTCGTTCAGGATAATAGACAAGCCTCTCTCAATTCACAAATGCTTTCTTGTCAGTTTTTAATATCTGTTCAGTTATATTCCAAAACCTGAGAGCTCTTTAGAATGGGGCTCTCATTATGTAGGACCATTAATGGAGCATTTGCTGCTTTATGATAAGTTTTAAATATAAGCTTCTCCTAAGAAATTTGAGCACAAGCTATGGGCATTAGTCTCCCCTAACAAGTAGCAAATAATATCTGTAAAATGTGAAACCAATGGCCTATTAAAGGACAACAGAAAAAATATTTCCCCAATCAAAATGGTGTAAACACATAAAATGGCACCAAAACATGTTTAAAATAATTTTTTCCTAGTCACTTCATAATCAAATCTTGACATTCTGTCTGCAAAGGCTTTTAAATGTACTTGTTGAATCATTACAATGTATGAACAAAGTTCCACACTGCAATAATGAAAATACACTTTCTATACTAAAACATTTTCTACCTAAGAATTTTCCATAGAAGCTCCCATTCCTGGTGACATCTATGGGCATGAAAATGCCTTAAGCACAATACCATCTACTTTTGTAAAGTGAGACTTTTTTTCCCCCTTATTTATTTCAACATTCTATTTGTTGGATTTTCATAAAATGCCAGGTGAGACTTTTTCTTGCATAACTATGTATGAAGTTAATCACTAGAGAATAAAGAAAATCAAATAGGATCATTCAAAACTAAGATGCGAAAAGATATATTGGATAAGTTTTTGAAAAAAAAAGTTTAAATGATGGAGTTTTTAAAATACTTTCTTAGAGCTACAAAAGACATGCTACATATTTCCTTCAACTTTTGACAATTCAAAAGTTAGCCTGAAATTTATCCAATTACAGGTGCTTTTCATAAGGAAAAAAACCATTGTTATCTTTTGTAGTAACATTAAATTGAAAGTGTCATGTAAAATACCTGCACTTGTAGATCCAATTCCTGTGGTAAGCACAGATCTTGGTGTAATCTTCGCTGCATATTTGAGGAATTGAGATTTCCCTGTGCCAGGATCCCCAACCAATAAAAGATGAGATTCACCTAGAAAAAATAATGTAAAGTTTTAAATTCCCATGAAAAGACCCATGAACAAGTGTAATCAATCAAAAAGTAGTCTACTTGAAATGCCAACACAATTTATATTTTATTTAGTACTTTTAAGTTAAGGTTATTTGAGGAAGGATTTAACTAGACTATCTTTAGAAAAGTTAATTGTTATTATAAATAGCAATCTTTGATTTCTGAATGACATTTAAAATCTAACTTCTAATAGATTTTGTACTATTTCCAGATGTTTAAAAAAATGTTTAACATTTTTAAAAAGTTAGAGGCTTATAAAGTTTGATTTTATTTAATCCATTTTTAAATACCAAACTATTGTGATTAAATCTTTCCATACAAGCCATACAAGTATTGTACTGTATTTTTATTTAAGCACTTTTTAAAAAGTATTTGGGGCTTTATAAGTGCTTTATAAATGTCACATCACTTATGATTCCAACAGTTAAGTGAAAACCTTTTCATTTTATGAAAATTTTAGTTTAATGAAATACCTATCTTAGACTTCTCTTATTTTTCAAATGTAACAAAGAACATAAGAATATCCTGTTATATGTATTATCTCACTGATCAAATTTCTTCAGTAATAGTTGAGTATTTTCAAAATGTATTACTAGGAAACACCTATTTAAGCTCGATATTTAGCAGAGTGCCTAGCAAACAGGTGGTAATCAACACACAATACACATAAACCTTATTATACTTCCATACTGTACTATATGGTTTTAGAGTACCTACTAACAGCCTGATTGACAATGTCTTGTTTTAGTTTAGTCTATGCCAGATTCAGGTCAGTTAAGTGTGTTAGCCACAGAAGAGCTTTCTGCCATTTGGACATAATTACATACTTAGAGTAATCTTTGCTAGAATGTGTGACCAACAGCAGCACCACACGGCAGATGGTACATTTGCTACCCACCAGCACAAGGGCAATCAGCAGGCAGATGACTGAGAGCAGCAGTCTGAGAGAAACACACTATCCGTCACAGATGGAGAGACGTGACTTGGGAGACATTGAAAGGAATATTTCTAATCTTTTCCTCTTGTAGAGAGACTGGAGATCCGATGAAAAACAGTAATGAAAATGTAAAGATTTTATTTTGTGGCACCCTTACACACTGGAGCAGAACTATATACTCATTGGAAAACTTAGAATTTCTTTTAGTCCTTAGAATTCTAGAAAGTAGCTCCTGATATACAGATGTTAAGTAGTAGACAGTCAGGAAAATAAAGGTCAACAAGCAATTTTTATTAAACAGAGAAAAATTCTAGCTCCTCTCCTATATATGTTAATACTTCTCAAAATTTTAAAATAGACACTAACCTCTGACTCGTGTTCCTGTAGCATCAGTCCTTTGAATCCCACCAGCCAGCACCATGGCCACAGCAAGCTTTACTAGATACATCCCAAAAACTTGAGGGCATAAGCTGGCCAATATTTCATTCCTTCCTAGGAAAGACAGAAAGATCAGGAGTTACTAAGAATTTTCAAGAAATCCTAAATGAAATTTTCCTCCTAATCCTATCTTCCTATAAACACACTGTACCAAAATGATCAAGAGGACCATTTCCAAATGACTAAAAGGAGTGAATAACTTAGTTCTGGTCCTAAAAGTCCTTTTCTTATTAATGCCACGACATGAAAAGTCTCCTTTTTATTCCTGGATGCTATGTGCTTAAGTATCTATAAATTTATCATACTTCAAAAGAGACAGAGAAGAATCTTTTCTGCTGCATCAGGCCAACGTTATCCTTTAAAAATTATACTGGCTGTACTTTCTGTGCAGTAATTTCAATAAATTATTCCACTGCCTTATCTCAGAAACAATGAGTTGGATTGTAGGAGCCAGTAACTTTTAAATCAGGACAACAGATACTTGGAGCTCGTGGACCTTCCCCAGAGGTGTAAGAGAAGAAAAAGCAATCCACCCTATGAGTCAAATCAGCATTTGCTCTGAGCAGTTTGGTAAATTATGTTTTATTTAGAATAAGTTATTAGAGTATTGGGGTATTAAGATCATTATAAACTTCAACTCTAGCAATCCAAGCTGGAAGTCTTGGATTCCTCTAATCATGTGCTTGAAATATGAGAATACCAGAGTTTTAAGTTCTGTTTTCAAAAATGTCAAAATGCCAGAACTGAGAATCTGCCTATGAATAAATCCATTAATAAAGTAGGTATTTCAGTCACTGGCCTAATCAACCCATAGAGGAAACTATGATATTCTAACACGTCTTTCCTGAGCCTGTTTTAACGTAAAAGGATCTACCTCTGTGATAGCACTCTGTGTTTACATCCATATTACCAGAAGCTAATGCCCACATGCTGTTAACTAATTTGCATGTCTCAGGCCTTTTATACTTATCTCGGAGTCTGTACTCATGTTTCAGTGATAGCTGTTTTGAGGAGGAAAATACTCATACAAGTATTCCTTTAGCTGATAATTCTAGTTCCAGAAGCTTTCCTGCCAAACTATCAAGGGAAAGGAAAGAGTCTTCCTCCATAATTTGTGACCCGTTACACAAAGGGTACTTATTGTAATGAATCAAAATCGATGCAGTGGCAACTAAGCTATGCTGATATGTGCTGGGATGGCAGAAATGGTGAAGAAGGAAGATATTTTAGTAAAAAGGGGACCAAAATTAATTGGTAAATCTTGTAAGGAAGTTCATTAACTGTTGGAGGGAATCTTCTCTTTCCTGAGGTAGAAAAGCCCAGAGAAAAAAAGATAAAGTCCTGGGATCTAAGATGATGAGAAGACCTGACAAAAGGCAGGTAAATTCTGACCAGTATCTTGAGATTACACATAGAAACAAAGAAAGAAGGAATAGCCCCATCAAGCAGGGTTAAGAGTAATCAAAGTGACTTGGGAGACATCCAGGTCAAAACTAAACCGAAGAACCAATTCTGTTAGTAGAGTTGGATTCAGTGACTAACGTGCCTCCAGGAAGCCTATATCAGTGGTAAAGTACACAGGCTCTGGTGTCAGATGCCTAGATTCAAATCCCAGTGTAGCTGTCTGACCTTGGGCAAGTTTCTTAACCACTCTACTTTCACTTCCTCATCTGTAAAATGGAAACAATAATGGTATTGCATAGAATTGTTGAGGATCAAAGGAGTAAGTGTATAGCACAAAGAAAAAACAATACCTGGCACAGAGTAGGAGCTGCTTAACTGTTAACTATTATGTTACCTGTACTAGTTGTGCTTACTTCTGATCTTAAGATTTCCTACATTGTAGCCAACACAAGAGATGTACTATGAAGGCAGGTCTGAAGAACTAGAGAAAAAGCAAAGGGGGATGGGCCATTCCTCTAATTTGTCGTCTAGAGGTGAAAGATTTGATTCCTCGGACTGCGGCAAGAGACTCCCATGACCATATCATGGAAGAAAATGTGTTGAGTAGATATACTCCGATCCTTCCCTCCCTCCCTAATTTCTGGTTCTTGACCATGTTAATAGTGTGGCTATGGCCTTCCGTTATCCCAATGAAAAGAGCTTTTTAGATCTATGAGAAATGAGTCACCCAGAGTGGTTTGATGGCCCAAAAGACCCCAACTCCTATATTTGAGTTTCTATTGAGCACCTAAGCAACAAGGTCATGGGATCCCTGCTGTCACTGTGATCTGAATAAAGCCTTTGGCTCCTCCTAAGTCAATATCCACAGTATCAGGTCTTAATGAAGCAGGTCAACCTCCAAGAGCTGAGCAGTGAAGTCATTTCTGGCTTTAAGCTAGCCAAATGAAGACACACTGTTGGATACAGCTCCTCACCTTCACCTACTCCACCTCACCCTGAACAAACACACATATACTTCAAAATTGTGAAATACAGTGTGCTGGTACTGGGTACTTAGAAACTAAGTAAGCAGACTCCGTTCATACTAAAAAAGAAAACATGCCTTGTTTCCTCCCTGTCTTCTTACTTAGATTTCTCAAAAGATTATTATATTTTTTCTTTTTATTGAGTAAATGAGTTGTACATCTACACCCTTCTAATTAAAACAAGATAGATTCTTTTTAATTGTCAGCGCAAAGCACTTCTGATGGTCTGATCAGAGCACTGTATGATGCTCTTCCTTCACTGTCACTAAGTAGAGTTGAGCTGTGGTACTGCAATAAGGAATGACTATGCTTCAAGGAAGAGCTACAGAGTTTTTAAGGACCGGATCCTAAGAAACAATTTTAAGTAAAAAAATTCATTTAAAAATATATATAATTCTTAAAAGGCTTGTTTAATAAAGCTATAATATAGAGACCTTTTCTTCATTCTGTATAAAGAATGATTGAGAACCACTACATACATGCTACACACGAGCAAGAAAAAAAAAAAATCATCCCACAAAATAAAAGTGAATTGCTTCTATTTAGGCAAATAAGAACCTTACTTTGTGAAATGGTATCTGTGTAGTTCGGCATGTGATTTAGGAATAAAGAAATCATTATGTGTTAGATTGGAGATGAAGTTTATTAGAAATAGCCTTCACAGTTTATTTTCTCAGAGGATACCTCCAAGGAAGAATGAGAACATATATTTGAAGATTTAGTGTTTCAGGCATTTGGAATTTTTAAATAAAAATACTCTACAAACCAAAAGGCTATGATGTTTTCATCTATGTAATGACATTTTAGTAATCAAAATTTTTGCTATGATGACAAAGCTTATTTTTTGCATCTTTCCATCTGTCATCATCTCATTCCTATTTATTCCCTATTTTAAAATCTTCAGATAAAAGTGTGAAGCTGTCCATATAATGTAAAGCACGTCTGAAAGAAACAGTGGCTTTAATAGGAAGAGGTTATCATAATAACAGCAGTCCCCAATCTTTCTGGCCCCAGGGGCTGGTGCTTCTATGAAAATCTAATGCCTGGTGAGCTGAGGTGGAGCTGAGACAGTGAGGCTAGCACTAGCACTAGCACTAGCACTGGGGAGCAGCTACAAATTACCTCCTGCTGTATGGCCTGGTTCCTAACAGGCCACCGACAGGTAACTGTCAGTGACCCGGGAATTGGGGACCCTTGATAATGAGTTTTGCCTACTTAAGGAGGAATTATATATTTAATTGGTAAAGAAGGTGGAAAACTCTGAAACCATTTTGGCAGTATAAGATGTTAAAATAATAGAAATGGAAAATCTCTTGGAATTCAGCCTCAATTTTCCAAGATCTCTAAATAGAAGACTGTATCAGAAAAGGGCTTCGAAGGGAGATTGTGGCTAGAAGTACTGACTGATGCTACTACTCTCTGAACTCAGTCCCTGAGCCATGCAGCATGTAAGGCTGCTCCCTAATCACAGACAACACATTGAACAATTGAGTAACATGCCATTAATAATTATCATCTTTATACCCTTAATCACAAACCTGCAAAGGGATCATTCTTATAATGGTCCCAAAAATCTTCAAATTCCTTTCGAACCTCTTCATCCATGATGATCCCTGCAGACTGCTCATTATTTACTTGGACATAATTGGCTTTCAGGACTATCTCCACTTCACAGCGCACATCTTGCTGAAAGGGCTTCCATCGTTGCATTACAATCCCATGAATAGTGAGGTCATCACCTGGGAAAAAGCATCAAGTCCAGCAGTAGCAACCTGCATGCTGGATGCAGAGTCACATAACAAAAGACCAGAACTAAGAAATAAACCACTCTCTGACCACGGTTTAAAGTGCTGTACGTTCATCCAGCACTCATTCAGTAAACAATCTGGGTGTAAAAAACCACCACAGGTTCCTGATTGTTTTAAACAGGTATTTGTATCTGTGCAACTAAAAGTTCAAGTGAGCACTTTTATTTTTCTTAATCTGTTACATCAGAACCACATCGAATTATTAGCCTTCACAGGGAATAGTTTACTGAATCATTTATTCATCATTATTACACTGGGTAAAGTATGCATTCTCTCCGAGTCTCTAGCCATAGAGTTCTCATTTAAAGAGGTGATAATTGCAGCCAGAGGATTAAATTATAATCAATTTGTCATCTGGAAGGAAACAATCTTTTGATTACTGATATTAGCTAGTTTCTTATATATTAATTTTTACTTACCACATTTGCTAACATTTTATTCACTGACTTTTTTCTTACTGAACAAAAAAATGAACGAATCAAGAAATGAACACCTGTTCTATGTCAAAGCTCCTCTCCATAAACTAGGAAAGCATAAGACACAATGCTACTTGTTTCTTCTTAGTTGGTTCTTTCTCACCTGAGGAAACTTTCCCATTCCTGATGGGCAAAACAGTATATTTTTATAGATTTTCCTATACGTCTTTGGGGCAGTTTATAGGCACATTCTCCAAACACTGATATCTGTAATTATTATTACATATAATTCATGCATCAGTACAAGTCTTTATGAATGCTTGGCATCCAATATTTTGGTGCTGTATAAAAGGGAATCAAAAAGGGACACGATCCTAGTCCCCAAAGATTTGAATCTGTTGGACATACCCCAAAGCCAGTCCTGGTGCTTATATTTTGCACAACAAATACTGCCTGTGAACTAACAGGCATATCTTTATTTCCAAGACTGTGCCAAATATATGGTGTTTGCTGATGCAAAACGCCTAACACTCTCTAAATTTCAATATATAATGTGTAATCCACAGAGCTTTTGATATTCTGAAGAAAAGTGTTCTATAAATGCTAAATCCATAGAACTGGTGGTAGCAATTCACAGAATAGAAAGCATATTTCTCGCCAAAGGCAAAAACATAGTAACAAATTAAATAGGCAGTTTACATATGTCTTCAAGAGCCTTCCTAAAAGATGGTTTTTAAATCCGATCAAGAATAATGGTCATTTATTGTCTGCCTCAAATTTTTAAGATGAAAATGAGTCTGGCAACTTTATATGAGCACTTAGAATAGTCCTCTACTATTGTCATTTTAATGGATCATACTTAGGTTGTTTCTAAATTAGTCAAATGAGGAACTTAACTTTTAGATATAGCACTCACTAGTAATAACTGGACTTTAATAAGCAGTGATAATGTGGAAAATGTAGAGTACTGAAGAACGGTCAATAGTACTGACTCGTCAGATTTGGATTTAAATCCCAGCATTACCACTTGCTGGCTATGTGACATTGGGCAAGTTACTGAACTTTGCTATGCCTATGTCTTGACCTACAAATAGGAATAATTATACTTACATCATAGGACTATAGTGAGAATTAAGTCAGATAATGCTTGTAAATACAATATCTAGAATGTAAGTGCTCAAAAAGCATTAGCTATTATTATTCTAAACCTACATTTGTAGAACCAATACCTTTAAAAAGCCTTTAATATATACGTTTTATTTACTCAAATATGTTTGAACAGCAGATTCACATGATCATCAGAACAATTATGAGATATATAAAACAGTCCAAGGCGATAGATGCTCATTTTAAAGTTTCCTATAGTAAGTTATTATAAACAATGTTATACTCAGGAAGCTAAAATCCTTACTTTTATACAATCCAATCTCTTTGTGCCTCTCTGCCTTCTGCAATATATTTACCACTGTAGCCTTCTCCAGTCAGACCCATCTCTGATCTACTGTACTGACAGTTATCAACACACAACCTCCAACTTCATTACTCTGCAATGTCAGATTGGGGTTCCTAACTGTAAATTCTTGAAGGGCAAGGATTATGCCATTTATATCTTTTGGTTCTTAAAGAGGTTTGTAGCTATAGATAAATGAAAAAATAGCTGTTGACAGACTGCTTCCTCCATTCTTTATTATTAGTGACATGTGAAAGAAAAATAGCTTAACATTTTTTTCAGTGCAGAAAGAATTCAGTTTAGAGGAAATGCATGAAAACACCTTATTCTCTATCAAAGGATAGAGAATAATCTGCTTTGCTGATCCAGATAGTATAGATTTTGGTTAAAATCTAGAGTTCCTATATGAACAAAGTGCTTTGACATAGCTTATGTATTTCGTAGGAAATCCATGAGCAAAGCTGTCATTTCCTTAGTATACTGTTTAGATAACTATAAACTGTTAATGAATTTGACATAAATTTCAAAAAGTATGGGTTGGTGATTCTTGGATGGATGGGGGAAGTCTTTTGATAAAAGAATTATTCTTGACTGTAGATAGTCTTTTGAGTATTTGCCTCATCATTTTTATGAAATATCAGCTCAGTAAATGTTTTATAAATGTGGCATTTGGAGAAGTCTAGGGTTAAGAAAAGGGAAATGATGGATTTTGTTGAAATGAAGCATTTTTGATCTGTCCAGTAGAGAACTGGGATGTGGAATAAGAGATCAGACATACCTGTTACTGCCCAGTAGACAAACCTGTGGTACTTTGTTTTTGGATAGAGATGAAGAGTGTTTTAGTGACAATGGGAAATATTTAACGCAGAGAATGTTGAGGTGAATTAAAAGGCAACTGCTGACATTCGGTTAAGGTTTAGCAATCATTTCCATTTTCTGACTCACCTTCAATTTAATTTAAATGTTAAAAAAAAAAGAAAAAATTGTAGGCAGTTTTTAAGTTTTTTGGAATAAGAGCAGGAAAGAGAAAAAGTAAGCTCTCATATCCTCCTCACAAACGAAGGTCTGGACAAGGCCTGAGAATGCATGTAGAGAACAGAAGATGCTGGCTTTAGAGGAACAAGTTTCCATTTTGGGGCTGGAAACAGTAGTCTTAGCGAATCTGATGAAATATTTGTAGCTCTGAGGACAACTTTGTTTGGGATTGAAAGTTTACAAATCCAAAAGATTTTCAAACCCTATAGCAAAGTCTTCTGTCAATATGGTAAGATAGTGAGGGAACACTATCCAGACCAACCGCCATCATGAGGCCTAAACATCTACCAAGATGCTGTACATCCTCTGCTTAAACTCACCATCATCGGAGGCCCATGTCAAGCACCTTGAGTTGTTAGACACTAAGTCAAAATTTACCTTCCTGTAGCTTCAGCCCATTGAAACCCAAGAGCATCTTCTATAATTCCAATTCCATTTCTATATGACAATCTTCCAACTAATGAAAGTTGGCTGTCACATTCTTCCTGAGGCTTATCCATGCTAGACACCCACAGTTCTTCTTCCAATATGGTTTCAAGTTTCCTCATAATTTAGGCAATTGGCCAGTGGAAACACTGAGGACCCTCAGAGGACAGAAGACCATAATTCAATATGACTCCTATAGTGGTGTCAGCAACACAAAGCAGAGAGAAACAATCATCTCCTTTCTTCTAGACACCAATAAGGCTGCAGTAGCATTTGATAGTTCACATCCTCTGATGCATCTTACATAATTGCCCACTAAACCCAACATTTTTAAAAGTTGCTCCTGTTGAGCTATGGTGCATTGAAGAGAGTTCAGAACTAGAAGTCAGTGGAACTTGGTTCATGCTCTAGTTCTGTCACTTAACTCTCCAAGTGACCTTGGGCAAGTCAGGTTCTTCATCTATAAAACAAGCAGCTGGACTAGACTGCTAAGCTCCAGCCCAGTTCTTTTCCTGCTATTATGTCCCACCACTATGCCAATCTCTGTTCCCAGGTGAAAAATTAAGCCTCCACACTCACTCTCGGGAAAAGAAAAAGTGGCTTTTCCTAATCAGTATGTTAGGACCTCCTACACAAGCTAACAAAAGTTAATGCTTACCAGATTTGCAACTGTCTACTAAGTCATCTTCTAGGATAACCTTCATAGATCGTGGAATACTTCCAACGGATAGCCTCTGAACCTAACAAGGAAAATAAAACATATACCGAGTATGCTTAAATACGTGCTAAGCATTAAAAAGCCTGGCAATTCTTGAAATTACTATTTCTATTTCTCTAGTATTATCATACAATCTAATTATGAAGGGGATTTATGGGATTTTCTTGCAAACTGTATCTACTATCAGTTTAAGAATTCACTAAAACTAGAGTGAAATAAAATGCCAATATGGAAAACATCTCCAAATATAATCTACCTTGTGAATGGTCAAAATAAACACATGCTCGACAACTTAAAATAAGTTACTTAGAATTGAGAGCCATTTCTCTCCTGATCTCTAGTCACAAGACCTGACATGAATCATTAAGATCCTTTGATTATTCCTTAGGAACAGAATGCTGGTGGACATGTGCCCAGTAAAAAAACAATGTATCTCCCAGACTCCCTTGCATCCAGGTACGGTCATACAACTACGTTCTGGTCAATGAGATATAAGTACATGTGATGTAGGAGACTTTGAAGGAGACTACTTAAATAGAGGCTTGGATTAGATGGCAGGTGCTTTTGCCTATCCTTCCTTGTTTCTGTTCTCTGACTAGGATACAAATGTAATAGAGTTGTAGCCACCATCTTAGACTATAGACAACCATAATAGAAGCCGTGAGTTAAAAATGGTACAGAAAGACAGGAGTCTGAGTCCTTGACATTGAATAAGCCTTTGTGTTTAAGCGGCAAGTAAAAAAAAAAAAAAAAATCAGGCTCACTTTCATGTATTAAAGAGTGGTTATGTATGCCTTAATTGTTTCCTATCTCTTAGTTAAGTACAGCTAGTTTGAACTTCCTAAATATCTTCTTAATTTTAATATAATTATTAAGCCACTCCACAACCCACTTGCCAGTATAGAAAAGATGTATACATATGTCATGGTCTATATAAAAGATGCTCTATATAAAAGATGTATACATATATCATGGTCTCTAAAAACTATCTTCAAATACATGTGCAATAGTTTCATACTTGATCTTCTACAATGTGATGATGCAAGTTTTTATTTGTAATCCATTGTATGTTCCCTAGTTCTAGAAATTTGCCCATAGCTGAAAAACGCTTCTTCAAATGTCATATTTTTCTCATTTGATCATTTACCTGCTCCTGAATTTTGATTTCCTGATAATCTCTACATCTGGTTGGAGATGAAGATAAGCTGGAGAGGCAAGTGAATTTTGAAGAATCACAGCTCTCCAAGCTGGGACATGACGACGGCCGGCAGAACGTATAGTACTGCTCAAAGTCGGCCTTCACCACAAATACATGCTTGCATTTGTTACATATGTAATCCCGTTCGAATTCCAGGATCTTCACTAAACTTGTTCGAATCACTGTCCCAGTGACAGATAAAAAGTGTCCCACATCCTTGGTTTTAGGAATGTGCTCCCTCACCAGTTCAGGACAAACGGGCAAACCTAACAGAGAAAAACAACAACAAAAAATATCAACCCTGGCATTTGACTCTATGGGATTATTCTCATATTTTCTGGGGGAGAAAGGGAAAAACAAAGTTTGTGTTTTACTTAAGAAACAAAATCAGATCAAATCAATTAAGAAAATAGAAAAGAATTATTTCAAATAACAATTATCAGTGGACTCTATTTAAAAGTACATATATACTGAACAAGCTTGATCCTGTCTGATCTCAGAAGCTAAGGAGGGTCGGGCCTGGTTAGTACTTGGATGGGAGACCACCTAGGAAGACCAGGTGCTGTAGGCGTCAAAAATAAAAAATAAAAAAATAAGGGATTGTAAGCTGACAAGGTCCTTGCAATCTGTGAGGTCAACCAAGGGTTGCCTTGTCTAAAAAATAAAAATAAAAAAAATAAAAGTACATATATAAATGATATGTCAATCAGGATTTTAAAAAGGACTGATTCAGTAAGATCTAAATACAGTATGTAATTATAACCACATTCGACAAGAATATAATGCCACGGGCCACACATAAAATCATCTGATGACTCTGAGTAAACCATAAAACTGAGTGATAGATGGTAGCATAATAACCAACGAGTACCACAGCGCCACAAAGCTACTGCTTTTTTCAGTTAGTCTCGGGATTTATTGATACAGAAGTCTGATAGTGTTTCCAATCCTTAAATTGGAGGTTTACCCACAGCAGCACTTGATCCTTTAAAAATCTTGTGTTTTTCACCACTAATAAACAGGCAATTTAACAGGTGTGAAATGCCAAAAAAAATGTTTTATGCTGATATGTCTCCTTTCTCATGTTTGGCTATAATGAATCACTGAGGTAAAGATATGCTGGCTGTGATAGTCTAAGGCTGCCTCCTAACAGGTTTATCAAGGTAGCATTTGTTATACTGGTTCATGTCCCATGATCCATTCTTGGTCCTCAAAATTTAGTAGCTCTGAAACCTGGTAAGTGTGCACATAGAAGATGGATATGTCAGATTTGCCAAGCTCATGAGAAATAAGCACCGTATGTGTGATTATATTTTAAGTTTCTACAGTCTGCACATTTTCTCTCTGCTGACAGATCTACTCTGAAAGCCAAGTAACAACAGTAATCAGAAGGTAGTCTGGGAAGTGTGGAATTAAAAAAACAAAAACCAACCAGCAAATTAGTTAAATGAACTGAATGCTTAAGGCACCAGGCTACATTAATCTGGTGTTACAAGTCCACAGATTGAATTTTCTCTGTTGCTGGCTGAGACTCTCTTTCCATATACTGTATACTGTACAATCAAGGTGGGAACTGCCAATGTTTGCCACTATGACTTCTTTTTCTATGGTTCCAAGGCTCACTTGCCCACTTTCTAATGAAAATATTCTTTATTTATATTAACTTAGACTGTATCACATTTTGCCAGTAAGGGAGCCACATTTTTGTTTAGAAAAACTTTTGTATATCTACACTCTAGTCTATGTTGACTTTACAATTTAACTCTCAGAAAACAAACATTTCTAAATTCCTGGAGAATGCTTCATTAAAACACCCCGGGGGCTGACAAGTGCTATATCAACTAAACCAGTGGTCCACAACCTTTTTGGCACCAGGGACCGGTACTCCTATGAAAATCTAATGCCTGATGGATCTGAGGAGGTGGAGCTGAGGCTGGGGAGTGGCTGCAAATATAGGTGAAACTTCGCTCCTTAGCCCACCATTCACCTCCTGCTGTGTGGCCCTGATTCCTAACAGGCCACAGACCGGTACTGGGGGGAGGGGACCCCTGAAATACACAAAGGATATATTTTTAAATATAAACAACAATGATCTCTTAGTGCTCTGAATTCAACGTGTCAGGGTTTCTTAAAATCTTCCTAGAGAATAATAAGGCAATAAAATCCTTAAATGATCCACCTGATATCCTGGCATGAAGATTCTGCTTCATGGAGACACCCTCAGGCTGAGAGAAGGAGTCGAGAATTGTCAAGGCTGATCTTCGCAGCGCACTATCAAAAATAGTTAGTACTTCATTGGGGAATAAATTGAAATATTCCCCAATTTCCATGTTGGTCTCAAAAAGGGTCATGGCATTAATCACAATTGGGTAATGAGCATCTTCATCTCTTTCCTTCAGGATTAGAAGAATGTCGTTCTTATGGTATTCCGAAACATATGACTCAAACACTTGACCAACCAGTGTAACTTGATCGCTATTCATCTTGAACCTAGGTAACTAAAGAAAAAGAAAAGACTGTATTATGCCTTTGCTATTCTAGACTTATACACAAGTTAAAAAAATTGTCTGGTTGTAAATCATCCTGAGTTTAGGTCACACTATAATCTCAAAATGCTACCTGAATTTAAATTTTAATTAGATCTGAATTATCTATTACTTAGTAAATATATTATTTTTTAAGTAGGTAAATAAAGGGCTATGTAGGTACTGATTATCAAAATCCAAAATGGTCCAATGACTTTCCTGTATCCTTTCCCAAAACTTCCTCATTAACCCTTTATTATGTAAAAGGTCCTTACTTGCTCTTTAACCACATTCTATACACGCATTTGCTCTCAAGTATAAAATCTTAAATGCCAGTCTCTTGGCTAAAATTACTCTGGTAAAATTCTTTGAAAGTGCCCTGGTTCTAGGTTTTATTCTGAGAAAGAACATCTCTCTCTCTCTCTCTCTCTAGTTACACACACATACATGCATGTGTATTCTGCTACATAAATGGGACACACACTACTATTTAGATTGATAGCTAGTTCTGACTTGAATAGTTAATAGATTGGCTTTAGAAATTTACATTTGGAGGTGAACTTATTTCCTATTTTCTCTTCCTAACCCAGAAAAACTATTGGCTTTAGCAAAAACAGCTGTCAAGAGTGTAAACAAATGAGATACTTAAAGTGAGGAAACAAAAATTGGTCTTTAAATAACTACAGATTGAAAATAAGGACGGCAAATTTTTTTACTTCGCCTATCTCATTCCCCAGCAAGATTTTCAAAATTTGAATCTACAGATTAAAAGGGCCTCAGATACCTACCATGTACAAGCCACTATGCTTTGAAATGAAAGCACAATAAAAGGTTCTCTGCCTCCAGAGAACCAAGGGACAGATGAAATATACCAGCACTCTAAGAATGGTAAAAATGCAAATGAATAGCCCAAAGGAGAAAAGGATTAAATTTAAATGGGGTGACAATCCCAGAGGTGGCCACGGACCGTTACAAATAAGCTGTCCAAACTGGATTAAGAAATTCTTATTTGGTGTGCAAACAGAGCACTGGAGGACAAGTATACTTTGACTTATGTCATCCAATCAACATTTATTGCACTAGGCTCTATAAAAAAATGATTAAAGAGTGTTACAAAGTTCAGTTTAGTATCATAAACGTGTTATACATGCTACTTATTAGCAATATTTTGCCTTCTCTGGGAATCTCCTATTCTGGAAGGTGTGAAAGGAGTAAGGAAGGTATGCCACAGTTAGGCCAAGAATCCTGACAACTACAGATACCACTGTGAGATTAGAAGATGAGGATATGTATAGCTAAGAGAATAAGTGAAAGCAAATTACGGCCACTCCATTGACAAATTTGTTTTGGTTAGGTACTATAAACTCAGCCAAGTGAAAAGCAGAAAAAGCACTTGGGAAGGAACTAATCACCGTATTTCCATGATGTGGTCTTTGCTTAAAAACAAACAAACAAACAAACAAACAAACAAACAAACGAAAAGTGGGCTCCCAAGAGTGGCTACAAGAGAACATCCAAGATTGACGCTGCGTGCATATTAAATTTGGAGCCACAGGTTTAGCAAAAGACAGTTTCACATAGGGTAGGAAGGGGGGAGCCGCAGAATTCATGGTTCAAATTAAGGTCAGATTAAATTTCGCTGTCTTTTTTAAAATAACATTTTTTAAAAACAGCATTCACTTTCAATATCTGCGCAAAACTGATCCACTGTTTCTAAGCAGTTTGCTCACCCTATGAACACGCCTACTCAGATAAAGGCTGGAGGCACTTAGCCTTTTAAAACTTTCGAGTTCCCTTTCCGTTTTCTTACTGACGATTTGAGATTAAAATACAATCATTTTGTATTACTTTATCCTCTGGACCAAAGTGAATCACCAACAAGTAACGCTAGGAGGGTGAAGTAGTGACCGCTAGCTGGGTCTAGGAGAATCACAGCCTACCGAGGCGCCGCACCTCACCTGCCGGGAGCCACGCCCCCTCCCGCCGGGTCTACAGATCCGCCCCGCTCCTTCCCCGCCCTCCCGCCCGCATTTTCTCCGCGCCTCCTCCCCGCCAGTCCAGCTACCCGCGGGTGCTCGGCAAATGTGGAGTCCAGTAGTGTTCCGAAGACCGCCTTTCACAGTAACGTCTCTGGATGCGGCCTCTCCCTTACAACACCTGGGCAGCTCTCGAACACTTCCCAGGTTCGGCTCCGAGGCAGCTCTGTCTCCAAACCGGTCCCAGAGTTGAATAGTTTTGAACTAACCAAATGTGGACGATACTTGGGACGAACTAGGGGTTAAAACATAAATAAGGGTGAAACAAAGCAGCGGCTGTAACTTACTGGCGGATACGCAGTGTCAGAATCATTCGGGATGCGCCTCTCCTGAAGCGGAGGGGCGCAGAGAGCTCGGGCCTGGCGGCGGCGTCGCACC
>NW_011888824.1:10265407-10269854 GCF_000151845.1 Pteropus vampyrus | reverse complement strand
ATCCCTGGAATAAATCCCACTTGGTCATGGTGTATGATCCTTTTAATGTATTCTTGATTTTGGCTTAATATTTTGTTGAGAAGTTTTGTATCGATGTTCAACTGGATACAGTTAAAATGTTTAATTTTCTTTTTCCTGTCTGGTTTTGGTATCAGGGTAATGCTGGCTTCATAGAATGAGTTTGGAAGCATTCTTTCCTTTTGAATTTTTTTTGGAATAGTTTTAAAAGGATAGTTATTCTTCTTTAAATGTTTGGTAGAATTCACCTGTGAAGCTGTCCACTGCTGGACTTTTCTCCGTTGAGTTTTTAGATTACTGATTTAATTTTGTTGATAGTAATTGGTCTGTCCAGACCTGAACTGATGTATCTCTTTATCTGGTGGTTCATCTGTATCCTTTATCAATCTTTTAATAAACTAGTAGATGTGTTTCTGTGAATTCCACGGTGTTGTAGCAAATTGATCGAATGGCTGGGTGTTAGAACCTATGATCTATAGCCAGCTGGTTAGAAGCACACATGTTAACCTGGGCTGGCTACTGGAATTTGAAGTGTGTGAGATGGGGTGTGGTGGGGAGGGATCTTGTGGGAGTGAGCCCTTATTTTGTGTGATCTGATGCTATCGCTGGGTAGATAGTCTCAGAATTGAGTTAAATTGTAAGGTACTCAGCTGGTGTCGAGACTTGCTTGTTGTGGGGAACCCCACCACCTCCACATATTTGGTGACCGAAGTGTCAGAAATGATGTGGTTTGTATGAGGAGTAAAGAAGATACATAGGAGATTGACTGAGTTGAGACTTTTCCCTAGAACAAGAGGGAAAGACTGGGTTTTTCATTTTAGTTTTTCTTCCATGTATTGATAGACATTTGGATTGTTTCTACTCTTTGGCTATCGTGAATAATGCTGCCATTGCCATTGGTGTACATGTATCGGTTCGCATTTCTGCCTTCAATGCTGCTTTTGGCTATATATCTAGAATTACCATATTATCCAGCAATTCCGCTTCTATGTTTAACTTTCTCAAAAATGCCACTGCACCATTTTACAGAATATTCCCACCAGCAGTGCACAAGAGCTTCAGTTTTTCTGCCAATGCATTTTTTTTTTTAAATAAAGGCCATCGTAATGGGTATGAAGTGGTATCTCATTGTGATTTTAACAACTCCATTTTGTTAACCAATCACTAGTGATGAGCATCTTTATGCTTATTTGCCATTCATATATCTTCTTCTGAGAAATGCTGTTTAAGTCTTTTGCCTGTTTTTGATTTGGGTTGATTGTTTTTCTATTGTTGAGTTTTAGTAGTTTATACTTGGTAGCTTAATAGTATATACTCTGGATATTAATTCCTTGCTAGATATATGCTTTGTAAATATTTTCTCCTAATTTGGGGGTTGGCTTTTCACTGTGTTGATAATGTGGTTCGATGCGCAGAGGTTTTTAGTTTTGAAGAAGTCCAATTTATCTATTTGTGCTTTTGTTATCTGTGCTCTTGGTATCATGGCTAAGAAATCATTGTCATGAATGTTTACCCTGTTTTCTTATAAGAGTTTTAAAGTTTGACCTCTTATGTTAAGATCTTTGATTCATTTTGAGTTAGTTTTTGTATGTGATGTAAAGCAAGGGGCCATCTTCTTTCTTCACATGAGGATATCCAGTTTTCCCGCACAACTGGTTGAAAAGACTGTCCTCTCCCAATTGAATGATCTTGCCAACCTTGTCAAAAATTATTTGACTATATATGTGAGTGTTTATTTCTGGGCTATCCTATTTCAAACAGATTTTGAATACTAATGAAAGTAAATTAAAATTATATTGTTGAAATTAAATATAGCTACATTCATAAAATTACAGAGATATTATTTTCCTAGATTACTAGAGGTAGTTATTATGTAGTAATCAACCAAACCAATATTAATATGGTATAATCCATTATCGCAGTGGTGTCATGTGACAGAATGTTAGAATATTTGTGATAGCATGAAAGGAAAAATAATGCACATCATTATTTTCAAAGATTATGTCTATACCTCATTGTTGTTCTTGTTAGATAAAAATGTTCTCCATTTTGTTAGCCAGTCACCATAAAAAATTTCTCCATTTTGTATATGAAAATAAATTAGTATTTAAGAGACTTCCAATGGATAATTTTTAGCTGATTCCAAATCAAGATACTACTCTTGAAATATTTTCATATGCTTTTATCATTAATACATTTTTGGAATATGAATACTTAACTAAGAAATTTGTGATATATTTCCAAATATCTCATTTGTATTGCCTCTTGACAAACTTTTGTGGACATGTATGAAACATTTCCACTCATGTTATATTATAAATTATTCCTTCTCCACCCCCCTATTACACATGAATACTCTCTATAACATTATGAAAGACACAGCAAAAGAAACCAATCATGGTTCAGCTGTTCAAGAAACATTTTCCGCTCTAGCTCTAGTATAGACTGCCACATATGCAAAGAAAAAATTCCTTACAACTCTCCCCTTAGGACCTGTATCTTCACCCCAGATTTAAAATCAGTGTGTTTGGGGAAAAGTTACCAGTTAGGAAGTTACTGTTTGATGATGATGAAAGGCCTTAAATATTTTAAGAACAAAAATACAAGAGTTTTAAGCATACCTCTATATGATTTGTTATGAAGGAGTTGACAGAATGAGATAAAAACATCTTGACCTATATGTAAAAATCAGTTTGACATCTTCTAAGGTAAGAGTGATATTGTGATTTATAATAAGAAATATGTATTTAGTCTTCCTCTCATTTCAGGCATAGAGCTTCTAATACCATTAGAATTTCCCAAGTGATGAGAGTTATAAAAGTGTCCTGTTATGTGGTGATTTTTCGACCCCACCCAAGGATGGGGGCAGGTTGCTGGGTGACTCCATCATGTGATTAGAGGGTTGGAACCCCTTGGCCTTTGGGGAGAACAAAGAGGCTGGAGATTGAGTTCAATCACACCAATGGCCAATTAATTTAATCAATTATGCCTATGTAATAAAGTCTCCATAGAAACCAAAAAGGACTGGATTTGGAGAACTTCCAGGTTGGGAAACCAGACACTTTCACATGTCACTGTCCACAAGGACAGATGCTCCTTTGTTTGGGACCTCACCCTATGTATGTTTTCATCTGGCTGTTGATTCATATCCTTTAATATCCTTTGTAATAAACCTGTAATCTAGCGAGTGAACGGGTATCCTGCATTCTGTGAGCCGCTCTAGCAAATTAATTGAATGCAAGGAGGGGGTCGTGAGAACCCGATTTATACCCAGGTATCAGAAGCACAGGTAACAATCTGAGGTTGTGATTGTCATCTGAAGTGGAGAGTGGTATTGTGAGCCCGAGCCCTTAATGTGTGGGGTTTGATGCCATCTCCAGGTAGATAGTGTCAAAACTGAACTGTAGGACACATCCTGCCCATCAACACACATTGAAAATTGGTGATCAGACTCTAGTAAGGAAATTGAGAGTATCCGCCACTTTGGTTTTACTTCTAAAATCCTAGTATAAACATAATGAGGATGTTAGAAATGATAAGTAGTATTTTTATCATTATCACTTATCTGCAAACACATGTGCTGCTCTGAACTCCCTCCTTCTGTTATACTTACCTAGTAAAATCCTAATCTTGGTTAAATATAACTATCCATTCCTGTAAACCTGCACCCAAGCAGCTGAAGATGGCCAAAGAGCACAATCATGTTGATGGGTTTCAATGTAAACATACAGCCTCTGATCTCAGTCACTGCCTGACAATCTCTAGTATATTGGCTCTACTTTCCAAGACAACGTTTACTTACCTCGAGTAATTTATACCTTTCCTAAATGATCTCATACTATTTTGTAGGAAGGTAGGGTACACTGAGTCACAGAGGTTAAGATACCTATTGATGGCAGAGCCAATACTCAAGGAGCCTCAGAGGAAGTGAGTTTCCTAGCAGTGGAGTAGTCAAAGTTCAGTCAGGGATGTTACAGAGATTGAAGTATTCTGCAGGAGATTAGAAAAGATGGCCATTAAGGCTTCTTCTAACTCCCAGATTCTAGGATTCCATATTGCTTTTTATATTCTATCAAAGTAAATGTCTGGTTGAAACTTCTTCAATCAGTGTTAATTGTCTCTTTAATGTTAAATATTACCCAGTGAACAGATGAACGTTGTAAAATTTTTGCTCGTCTCTTCTTTCTCCTGTCCTTTTAATCCTTCTCTCTCTTCCCAGCACAAAAACACAAACAAAACTCATCTTAACCCTGCATACCAGTCTCTCCTTTCTCTTACCCCTTCTCTGTATAGCCGAGTTTCTTCAAAGAGGGGTTTTCACTGTCGACTTCCTTCCATTGCACCTCCCTGGAATCTAGCTTGTTGCACCTCCATTCCCATGAATCTCTTTTGCTAAGACCATTTTTATAATTGTCAAAGCCAATGGACC
>NW_011888824.1:10263057-10265357 GCF_000151845.1 Pteropus vampyrus | reverse complement strand
AGGGTACACTGAGTCACAGAGGTTAAGATACCTATTGATGGCAGAGCCAATACTCAAGGAGCCTCAGAGGAAGTGAGTTTCCTAGCAGTGGAGTAGTCAAAGTTCAGTCAGGGATGTTACAGAGATTGAAGTATTCTGCAGGAGATTAGAAAAGATGGCCATTAAGGCTTCTTCTAAATCCCAGATTCTAGGATTCCATATTGCTTTTTATATTCTATCAAAGTAAATGTCTTGTTGAAACTTCTTCAATCAGTGTTAATTGTCTCTTTAATGTTAAATATTACCCAGTGAACAGATGAACGTTGTAAAATTTTTGCTCGTCTCTTCTTTCTCCTGTCCTTTTAATCCTTCTCTCTCTTCCCAGCACAAAAACACAAACAAAACTCATCTTAACCCTGCATACCAGTCTCTCCTTTCTCTTACCCCTTCTCTGTATAGCCGAGTTTCTTCAAAGAGGGGTTTTCACTGTCGACTTCCTTCCATTGCACCTCCCTGGAATCTAGCTTGTTGCACCTCCATTCCCATGAATCTCTTTTGCTAAGACCATTTTTATAATTGTCAAAGCCAATGGACCGTTTTCATTATTTCCCTTTCCTGATCTCTATAGCACTTGGTTGGCTGCTCTCTCTTTAAAACATTATTCTCCCATAACATCATGCTTTTTTGGATCTATAACCCTACTCATTCATGCGCTGCCTGCCCCTTAAATATTGGTGTCCCCCAAAGCTTTATCCAAATCCTTGGCTTTATCAATCTCATAAATATGCCATGCTCCAGATCCTTGTGTTTAACTGCCTGTAATTATTTCAGAGAAACTTTAATTTCAGCATAACTGAAATTAAACTTTATCTTTTCCCCATACTCATTTTCTTTCATGTTCAGCACATATTTGTCACCAACTCCTGCCAATTCTGCATTTTTGCTCTTTATCCTTTCATTTCCCCATTCCCATTTACAATTCTTTGGTTCAGTCTTCATCTGAACCAATTCAGTAAAGCTTCAAATTGGTCTTGATATTAAGTGCCCATCTATCCTGAACAAACTGCAACCAGTATAGTGATTTAAATTTTTTTTTTTTAAATCTAATCATGCTGTTTACTACCTGCTCAAAATTCTAGAGGATCCAGCTGAATTCCTTACTAAGCATTCCAGGCCAATCTGTTCCATGCTGGAAAGAGCACAGGTTTCAACCCTTACCAGTTATGTAATTGTCTGTGTTTTGTGGGCAGGGGCAATGGAGGGAGTGTTCAGGTTCTTCATCAGAGTTGTTGAAGGGTTGAAAATGTTAAAATTGTAGTGTCTGAAATAAGGTAGGTGCTCAAGAAATGGCTGCTTTCTTATTATACCACATTGGTCCTATAGGATTGCACTGAATTTTCAGAATACATCTGGCTTGCTTTTTTCTGACTCTTGTTTCAGCTAGTTCCTGGAACAGCCCCACCTTTGGTCTGTCTGGTTAATTCCTACTCATCTTTCCATATTATACTTGGGTACCACTTCCGTGTCGAGCTTAAGTAGCCAAACATGTTAGGTAGGTAGCAACCACTTAGGCAGAGTTAATCACTTCCTCCTTTCTGCTTCTGCTCCCCTTATACACGCCATAAATCTTATTTGTAGCCCTTCTGATATTGCTGTAAAAACTAAGTTTGGTTCTGGATTATTTCAGCAAGTGTATGGTTGGCTCCTTGAGAACAGGTATTCATCACCTTTGTATGCCCATATCTAGCCCAGTTACATGCATGAGTTCTAGTCCTCAAAACCTTGGTAAATAAATGTCCAGATTATGAGATATGTATGAACTAGGGGCAAGAAAATGTGCTTATAACAGTATTTATTTTCTGAAATAGGCATTAACCATTTTTCTTGGAAAATTCAATCTTAGTTTAAGAAAGAAAATTCAGAACAAGTATTTTGTAGAAACTTTTTTTTTCAGGATAACTTAAGGAATATGCTACTACTGTGCATACTCATGGAATAAACCATCACATGAGTATGCACAGTGGTAGCATATTCCTTAAGTTATCCCCCCGCCAAAAAAGTTTCTACAAAACACTTTCTACTGCCCCGAGCACAGTGCCTGACACATAATAATCATTTAAAAAGTCGGTATTTAACATTATTATAATCATTCATAGATCATATATTTGCATTTATCTTGTTCGCCCAGATTTTTCTAAAATCTACATTACCAAGTCAACTAAATGTGGCTCTCTTAGAAATGGATGCACTCTTTCAGGACACAGATAACAATATAGCACCCTGCCAAAATGGGCTGAAAATTTAAAGGAATAAAAAGTCTC
>NW_011888824.1:10253283-10263007 GCF_000151845.1 Pteropus vampyrus | reverse complement strand
TATGCCCATATCTAGCCCAGTTACATGCATGAGTTCTAGTCCTCAAAACCTTGGTAAATAAATGTCCAGATTATGAGATATGTATGAACTAGGGGCAAGAAAATGTGCTTATAACAGTATTTATTTTCTGAAATAGGCATTAACCATTTTTCTTGGAAAATTCAATCTTAGTTTAAGAAAGAAAATTCAGAACAAGTATTTTGTAGAAACTTTTTTTTTCAGGATAACTTAAGGAATATGCTACTACTGTGCATACTCATGGAATAAACCATCACATGAGTATGCACAGTGGTAGCATATTCCTTAAGTTATCCGCCCAAAAAAAAGTTTCTACAAAATACTTTCTACTGCCCCGAGCACAGTGCCTGACACATAATAATCATTTAAAAAGTTGGTATTTAACATTATTATAATCATTCATAGATCATATATTTGCATTTATCTTGTTCGCCCAGATTTTTCTAAAATCTACATTACCAAGTCAACTAAATGTGGCTCTCTTAGAAATGGATGCACTCTTTCAGGACACAGATAACAATATAGCACCCTGCCAAAATGGGCTGAAAATTTAAAGGAATAAAAAGTCTCCTTAACGTGATAGTAGTTAATTGAGTCTATGTTCATATGCCGAAACTATATTGCCTATTAAGAAAACTAACAAATTGGCTTTTAAGACAAATTAAGATAGAATAGACTGTCTCATTACCCAATAACTTTTGGCCATAAATCATAATATTAATTTAGATACTAGCTGTACTAAAAGTTCTAGATCCTCAACTATAAGAATACTTGAAATACTGTATATAAGTCAGCAGTGTTTAGCATACCTGAAAGTCCACAAATGTTTTCATCCTAGCCTCATAACTTTAGAGAACACAGTTTAGTTATAGCTATACATACATAGTAATGGAACAAAGTAAGATAATGTATTTCCTTATCTTGATTTTGTTATGATTATTTGAAGTCAAATAATTGGGTATTTTATGAGTATTATGCAATAGAACTTTTTGGCAAGTCTTACCTGGAATTAAAAAGTATTTAAAAATTAAACTTACTAAAAAAATGAAAAGCACTATTGTTTGTTCTAACAAAATTTATTATGCAGTAATTACAAAGGTTAAAGATTCTTCCATCTCAAATAAAAATAACTATTATAATTACACACATAATATAGTACCTTATAGAGTGATTCCAATAAATATCACAGGAAATACAGTGCATTTTCAAATTGGAGAGACAAATACTTTCTCATTCACAGTGTTTGACATAAGAAAGCCTGTTCACATAATAATCTGTAAGGTCATGCTCTTAGTAACAGTCCACACAGAGCTGTGCCAACACAATTCTTTCAGAATGTGAAGTACCGGGCAAACCACTCCTGGCGCTGGGGATCTGGAGAAGCCACTGGGGAAGCTTCACTCTGAGGAGGACTGAATTCATAAAAAGAGAGACATGTAACCCAGCATTAAGCTTTATTTGCAAAGTGAAGGGAAAGGCACATAAAACATCAGTGCAGATGACCACAAGCTGTTCACTACATTAGAAGATGTGTGAAAGGGTTGGTACTCCCTGTGTGTGCACTAGATTTGGTTCTCCACTCCATGAGAGTGCATCAGCAGCTCAGATGAAGTCAGTTAGGGAGGAGCCACATCACGACAGTTAAAAAAGACAAAAATCAAAAAGTTGAGGAAAATAATGTCACCTTCTTTAAATAAAAAAAATTCAGGAGGAATGGTGGGAAATAAGAGAGAACAAGATAAAGTACTCCAAACATTCCTCACAGCACCTTTTCTCTTTTAGTTAATTAAAATTTCAGAACCTGAAATAAGCATTTAATTCTTACAGATGTGTCTTTAAATATAACTAAATTAAGTAACCAAACCATGCTATAGTATTTTTACTATATCTATATATTAAACTTTTATAATTCCATAAGCAAATACTCTAGGGGAAAAGGGGTGCATTAAAAAGTCAATTTCCCCTCCATCTTCAAAGTTATATAGTTTATACTTATATTAAATCTAATTAAAGAGTCTTTGGGCTAGTTGAGAAAATAAAAGAATCCCTACCGTCTCTGGGGGAAATTACAAGGCACGCAACAATGTGTAATGGAAACTCCAGTAGTCATGTTCCTTGAGCTCATGCACATGCATCTTACTGATACCTGAACGTACCCATGCACAAGGGAAATAAGCAACACAAAATATTTAGCAGGAGACATATTCAAAGGTATATTTGACTATTTTTCATTCTTGCCATTTTTTTTAAATTCAAAATAGTCATTAACTATGTCATTAATCATTTAACCTAGAAAAGATAGTCTATCTGTAAGACTTACTAGTGACACTGCTGAGATTTAGTAAAAATAAAAGTAAATAAATTCAAAGCAGCACAAAATCAGTAATAGTAAAGTAAACACAAAATGATACTGCTTTTTGATTTTAGTTAATGGATAAACAACTTGACCTCATTCAAATTTTATTTGTTAGTACATTTAATCAACAACTCTGAAATAACTTAAAATTAGAATGTCAATTATAAAAATTATTTTTTCTAAATTTATTTTTTGCTTATGTATATCATTAAGTTCCCAGAGCTTACATAGTTCTTATTTTGGCAATAAGCCTGGTAAACAAGAAAGGTAAAAAAGTGAACACATAGCATAAGAAACAGAAACAAAAGCCACTTAATAAAAAAAAATAAAGTTCTGTAATACGGATGGATGATTAATGAATAATTGGTGACAATAATAAAAATGAAGCAACAATCTATATTAAAATTCTAAGCATATGAATTACATTAGCACCCCTTTCAGTATTTAGAAAACTAACAAAAAATTAGAAAAATCTTTTTAAGAGTCAAAAAGGAATTCTCTAGAGAGGTGATAAATATATTTTGTAACTATTTCACAGTAATATTTCTTTTCATAGGCTGTTCTTAAAGTAGTAGATTTCTATAATGTAAGAAGGCAAATTTCTCAAGTTAAAAAAGAAAAGAAAAAAACAATCACCGGTGAGACGGGGCTCACCTCAAAAATGTCTTGGGCTCTTTGGGTGGCACTGGCTGTGGAAGTGGTTTGCTGCTGCTGAACTCAATATCGTGGACTGGAGAATTAGGAATGGGGTCCAGGCGGTTAGGATGTCCGTTGCCCACTCCACCAGATTCCAGAGCACTTAGATTGGGAACACTCACAAACCTGTTTGTTGGTGATTTATCATTCTTCTTCTTTTGCTGCATTAAAAATAATACATGTGAGAATAGTCTCTACATAAGGGCAAATGAGAAAATAGGAATAGTAGAAGATATAAATTTGGCATGGGAAAATTTCTGGAAGCTTTATGTTAAATTGAGATGTTAAAATGAACCAGTGTTACCCAAAATGTGGTCTGGGGATCCTTGGAGGTGTTCTTTATCTATATGGAATCCTCACAGACAGGCCGCTAGGACAGAAAGGAGGAGGAAGAAACATTTAAGAATGGTTCATGGGAAAGTGGGGGTGGGGTGGGGGGCTGGGGGGTGGAAAGAATGTCAAAGGGTAAAGAATACTGGGAGGAAAAGGGGAAAAGAAGGGAAAGTGCAGTCTTGCGGATAGCCCGAGCTTAAATGGATTTAGGTTAAAATTAGGGGAAGGTGTAAAGTTAAACACAATTTTAAGAGAGGGCCATGGACTTTAGCAATCTGTCAAAGGGAGGCAGTCCTTGCCTGGAGAAAAAAAGGAATGAGAAAATGCTTGGCAATGTAGTTTGAAACAAATCTCACAATTCTACTTAAGACCTACGGCTGACTTAGAGCAATAAATTCATTTTAAATTCACAGCACCATCATTCTGAAGAGAGAAAATTAAATCTGCATAATTAAGTCTCATTTCCCAATCAATTGGAAGTATCATTAACTGGCTCACCATCTTTTTAAAAAATTTAAAGGTTATAAAACAAATCAGTTACTTATTTTTTTAATTGTTCTCTAAAATTAACAGATGAACAAGGACTACAATTGCAGTTACCAAAACCTATCAGCTTGCAAATCATGAACTCTATTTTATTCACACCTCTAGAATCAATGAGCATCAATCTTGCTATGCAGAATAAAAATTAACATGTAAAATATTTTGAATATTCCAGTATTTTACTAATTAAATGTATGCTAACTAAATTTATGAACTATTTATGTTGTTGTTTTTTTTTTTCTTTTGCAAAATGACTCCAGGGATTGGAAAAAAAATATCATTAATAGACAAGATGGCCCTTTTCTTTACGTATAAAGTAATGATCTCACTATCTAGGCATTGTCCTCTATGTCATATTCTGTGAATCACGGAGTCCCTCACAAGGAGCCCATTTTAGCATAACTGAAAAAAAAAGGAAGAATAACGTATTAAGAATTATTTGTAAAAACTGAAATCACTGATAGGAGTCAAAAGTATTCGAAAAAGCTCTTACAGAGATGTATCTTTTGAATTTTCTTGTTCTAGTCACAGAGGGCATAATTAAATGCACTTAAAGTTTTTATTTAAGAAATCAAAGGTATCATTGGTAAAGTTCTACAGTCATGGTTTTGTAGCTAAAAATGTAATTCAAGAAAATGAATAATAAATAAAGGGAAAATATTTCTAGTATATTTTCTTTCAACAACCCTTATAATCTTGGTTTATAATTAAAAGCTATTTCACTCTAAATTATGAACTTTAAAACTAAAACTATTTCACTCATTCACCAATTATTTATTGAGAGCCTCTTATGTGCCAGGCAGTATTTTAGGCTCTGAAGATGTGGCTATGGCCTTCCTGCTTTAGTCATGCTATTTTATAAAACATTTAAGTTTAAAGTTTGGAGTACTTTAACTTGTGAAAGAAGGACAGATTCCACGTTCTTAACAGAGAAGTTTCATGACCTTTGAAAGCAAAAATTTCTAAGGGCCTAATAGAAATTAGGCATGATGTGCAAATTAATAAAATATGAATTTAAAATATAGCTTTAGCACTAGCATTTTTATTGCTACTACTGATTTCTGCCCAAATATATGTAAACCCCATAATTACTTATTCTTTTTACTTGCTTTATTCACTGGAATAATTTTGCTGGCTTATAGAAAACATAATGAAATCTTGCAACTGAACAAATATTTATTGAATACCCACTATATCCAAAGCACTCTGATAGGAGCCATAGAAAGCTGAGGTACAAAGATGTGTAAGACTCAGCCATGTCCATTTCATTTGTCTACAAGGCTCTTCCATCTGTCCTAAGAGTACCAAAGTGCCAGAATAGGTCACATTCAATTTTAATTGTTAAGAAAAGGTCATAAGACTGAAAAAGGTAAAGACCTTCTCTGGCAATTGGTAGGCAACAAAATACATGTCCAACACAAGGTCCGTTAAGATGGCACACCTTAGGTTAAGGACAGCTGCTGGGTATACAGGGCTGGAGTGTCTCTCAAGACCCCAGAGAGGATAGTGAACATTAAGGAAATGACGAATTATCTTAAAGAGATTTAGAAGTGACAAATATGAAAAACAATATAGTAACACTAGGTTTTATAATATAAATATTTTGTGTAAGAATTATCAACAGATAAATATTAATCTCATTCTGAAAATGAATACATACAGATTTCATAGATTTTTAATCCTATATTATTAAATTTAATAAAACATTTTTAGAAGCTTTAGCCTATGCTTCTCTAAATATTTTATTAAAATTTAATCAAGTTTTAAACTATATTCCTATTTTACAGTGTTTACAGAACATACCTTAGCCAATGGATTAATAACACCAACAGTAGGATTTGAATTAAATACTTTGTTGAAGTTAGTTTCTCGATTGACTAATTCCAGCTGATAAAATTTATTATCCTCCTATGCAAAAGAATTATAAACATCTCTTAAACATTTTCTGTTGAATATTGAAAAGCTTAATTATATACATGCCATTTCATTCAAAATTTAATATAAAACCTGAACAAAGATTTATATCCCTTGCTCAGAGATTTCTAGACCTGATTGCCAGTGTGTTAAAGACTGCTGGTGGGTGAATTTTCAACACCTTTCTAACCCTATGCTATCGGGCTCTTCTCTACCCTTTAATACCTTTTTCCTCTAAGACTGGACCTAAATGTTTTATTTGGTTCCATCTCTGCTCTAAAGGGCTGACTGTGCAGTATGAGCAGGGTTAACTTGCATTCATGGAGCTGTGTGCATGGTTGAGTTGTTTCCATGTATGAAGATAATATAGGATATAGCAATATTCTTGAGTACAGAAAATATATTTGATCTTGTCTAATCCCCTAAGACATCAATGTATTACAGCAGTGGTAACCACACAACAGAGAGAAAGTGAATGGCCCATATAGAAACAAACCCTTTGCTTTTGACTTCACCAACAACATGTGCTAACTGAATACCCAGACTGTCAGAAATAAACATAAGTAAACTGAACAGTATGTGAAATGTAGGATTATGCTCTAATAGAACTATTTTCTTCATTCCCTTCATTTGTATCATTAATCTCAGCCCATGTGCCTCACAGTCCACAGAATCAGCATAGACAGGAAAGGTAGTGGAACAACCCCTGGCTAGATTCCTGGTCCTGTCACCCACTAGCTGTGTTGCTTTGAAAAGTTACTTTACTTTTTGAAGTCTAGTATCTATTCTGTTGAGAGGGAAAAAATACAATTACATCTGTAACACCTGCTCAGTAAGAACTAGAAAATCAATAGCTATTTCTATAGACCATAGATAAAATACACTTAATACATTTGCTAATTTCATGTGAGGAATGTAAGGTAATTTTCCATGAATCTACTGCTATCAGAACAATCGGAGTCCTGTGCTCCTGCTCACAGTGCTTGGAGAATTGGGTGGTAGTGGGTTGAAGCAGTTAGTGGGTTGGTGCTCTGTCATTCCAGTGCCCACTCCTGGGTTCATCTACAAACCCCTCTCCACTATCAGTTACTTTTGGCAGGAACTTCTAGCCTTAGACAACAGACTAACTTTCCTAAATGCTAAATGAGATATGTTAAGAAAAAATGGCTCTCTTTGCATGTTAATGTCCAAAGTTTTCAGTTAGAGAGATCAATGAGTAAATACAGTGATTAGTATTCTGTTCTAGTTTTACTCTGAAAGATTTCTCATTTGTTAGTGGCAGTAAAAAGCAATATTTTAATTATTGATCAGAACATGTAATTTTAGAAGACTCTGAAATGTTTTAGGAATTTTAAAAGATTTGTGCATTTTTTATTGTTGAGGAATGATGGCTTGAATGAAAGTAGTGTATGTATTGTTGTCTGTATTTTCCTCCCCGATGGACTTCTCAGAACCCCTAACGCCTTGATGTGGACTGAGAATGTCCAAGAAAAAGCCTGTAGATTTTCTCAGGCTACACCATGGAACCTTTCTTCCATGGAGTGTCTCCTGGAGTCATGGTTTGGTGGAACACACTTTAGGAAATTAACATGACTAACCTGGAAGTGGTACAATGTGGGCTAATGCATACATGTGTTGAAGGTTCTTTCCTATCCAATTCTAATTCTACATGTACAATATACACTTCAACAGTATGTTCACTGTATATTGGCAATGACATATTATTAAACATTTGATATATTCTAAAAATACTGATAAAAGGCACAATGCCCTTATCTTACTTACTTGGTATTTCTTATCCTCATTCATAACATCTTAACAAACTTTCAGTCACAATGTACATATTTTATTTTATACTTTCAATTTTTGGTTACCATTACTTAAAAATATTTCCCCAATCAACAGTCTATTAATTACTACAGGATCACCCAAAAAAAAAAAAAACAACTTACAATTAGTTTCTTTATGACCTGGTCTCTTTCTGTAAGCATGGCTTTTAATTCTGTAATCATCTGTATATCTTCTGGTTTTGATTCTCTCATTAGATATTTTTCTTCCATTTCTTCTAGTCTAAAAACAAGAAAATCTTTAGCTCCTTTATTTGTCTTAGACACATTCTTTTATAATACCTACAATTTTCTTATTATTCCAGTTGAATACACATAAAAACTTAAAACCAAACTTCTTCCTTAAAACTTTTGAGCATAATGACATGATTGTCGCAAGAGCTATAGTGTTATTAAAGCCTTTCCAGGGTAGATGATATAATTAAAAGCTTTGCAGGTTACTTTTCAAATAATTCATTCATTTTATGCCATTCCAAGGGTATATGGGGATGAAGTGAGGTAAGCTCTGTAGAAGAAATCTATGCTGAATGATACTAACCTAGCAAATGCAGGTTTAATCCTGGAAATGTAGGCTTACTATTAGGAAGACTTACCACGAATACAAGATTGTGACATAAAGCCTGGTAACATACATAAAAGGGACAGGAAAAAATACAAAGGAAAGGGAAACAAAAGACACACATATGACATCATCCCCAGTTTATGAGAAATTCAGTTTAAAAATTCAATATTATTAGCTAAACCATGTAAACTGTTAAAAAAAAAAAAAAGGTTCATCAGGTAAGAGAAGAACTGAATTTCCTTCTGGGCATATTCTGCCTTGAAAGAAATGAGAAGGGTAACAGGACTGAATGCCACTAAAGACCCCAGAATAGAGGCCACGTTGTATGAGCAGAGGAGACATGTACCTTAAAGAGTCTAAAAATATAGAACAGGGTAGAATTAAGGAGATACAAATGGAAACTGTTGGCTTAATTTGAGAATAAGTACTTTTTATTTTAGAAAATTTAAATAATTAGGATGATTTAAAAAATCATTGTTTACTGAAAAAGGAAAGAGTATGTTTGATAAAATTATGATTAATGAAGAGTCACAGAAAATTTATTCACCCTACAAATACTGAGTAACTCATAGATGATCTATCTTCTAGGAATCAGTGACCCATGTCTTACCCCGAATCTCAGAGGGGTACCAGAATCTCTGTATTTTAGTAATTTTAGTAAGCTCCTCAGCCCAAGCAAAAGATTTGGAGATAACATATTTGGCTCCCTACCCGGCCCCATGACTAAAGTTCTAATCTAGGGGTGGGGAGGTATAAGGGTGACCAGAAATGTGTGGTTAGAAAGTGACTGTTTCAAGATCAGTTGGGGCATTGTCAGTTCAATGTGAGGTTAGTTTCACTATCTTTACTTTTGTTCTTTTGTGACAATGCAGAATGAGTGAAAAATGTGATTCCACATAAAATGACCTTGCATTTTATAACAACATGGCATTTAATGGGCAAAAATTTATGTATTTTATGGGGAAAGGTTTTTTAGAAGCTTGGGAAACAGTGATCTAGGCAAGGAGAAAGTCATTTGGGTTTAACATTGAAGTAGCCACAAGATGTCACTGGAGTACTTTCTTTATCATTAAAAGCAAAGTACAATACAAGATTTTTGAACTGCTTCTTGCTTGAACAAGAATACCTGGTTGTTAATGGTGGCTAAAAAACTAAATTTAAAACCTTATTTAAAACTATTAGGTCTATCTTTTGTTCTAGTAAAAATAAGAGGTTAAGATAAAGTGAGTCTAAATCAGTTACAATCCTTGAACCGCCTTTTTGCATAAAAAAGGTCTTCTCTGAACCCCAGTTCTAGTATGTCTTCATTTAGATTAAACATTCTTTACCTATGAAATTATTATCAGTTAATCTTCTCCACAAAATATCTTTACATCACCAAAAAATTTTAACAAAAGATACCTGAATATTAAAGGGGAAAAATAATTGAATAAATTGGAGAAACAGAATATATAA
>NW_011888824.1:10218237-10253233 GCF_000151845.1 Pteropus vampyrus | reverse complement strand
AAAATATCTTTACATCACCAAAAAATTTTAACAAAAGATACCTGAATATTAAAGGGGAAAAATAATTGAATAAATTGGAGAAACAGAATATATAAACAAAAGGAAAGCATTAAAGGAGAGAACAAATAATGTGGTACAGACTTCACTTGCAAATGTATTTCCAGAATTATTAGTCTTTTGAAATTCTAACAGGAAGAACACTTGGTACTATCCTGATATCTACTTCAAGTCAACACTAGTCAACATTTTACCTTTCCTCAATTGCCTGAGGCAGCATTTTAAGCCAGCATTGCTTCCCAAAGACTAGGTGTGAACAACTGGATATAACAGGAGATGATTTTTAGTTTGTTCTCCTTTAATCTTTCTGATCACAAAAGGAAAAAGTCTCTTTGGTCCCATATATCTTAAACGGGCTTCATTACATATGCTTCTTATCCTATTTCACAACACTCAGGCGGCCTTTGAACATCAATGCCAGCTAGAATCTAAAAATAGTGTTTCATTTTCACAGAATTTACATTTATATCATTATAACTTAGCCTCTATTTAGAAAAATGGATACAATTTTTCAGTAGTGATAATGGTTTTACTGTAGCGATAACTGAGTTTTCTTGTTAGATTTTTAAGTTAAAATGAGCCAATTAAAAATATTAAGAAAATCACTGGGAGGTGGGAGGGCAAAAAAAAATATTAAGAAAATAGTATCATAGATAGCCAGAAATGACCAAATGCCCAAAGGCTGCATAGGAATGATTAAAGGCTAGGAAACACTGCCTTGAGGGAACCATACAAATAAACATAGCTTTTAAATCAAAATACAGATTCCCATCAAAAGTAACGCAGAGAGAACAGACGTAAGTAGAACATGTAAAATTACTAATTAGGGTCAATTGTTGGATTCTCCCCAGGCATACATGCCCTGATTTTCGTTGCCTCTGAGAATATATAGGTCAATGTCTATGGTTCATGGACAACAAACCTAAAATATAAATGCCTAAAAAGCTGTATAAAACTGTATTAAAAAGAGCTTCCAAGTTGATAGTTCTCCTCTGCTATTTTTTAAAATAAGTAATTGACAAAAAAAATCGGTAAATTGAGTTTAGAACCAAACAACAGTATTATTAGGCACACGTGTTTGGCCTGAAGGAAAGGAAAATATAGTAATTGAAGCAGTTTAACATCAAACTTTCCTTTTCCCATAAATTATGAACACAGATGACTTGCGACAATAGGACTTATCTCAAGAAGTTTATGAAAAATAACCCAAATGGTAATTTTAAAATCAAATGACAACAACAAAAACGATTAGGGCATTTCAGATTAAAAAAAAAAACAAAACTCAATTTTTAAAGAATAAGTAATTCTGGTGTAGTAGAGTGCTTCTTTTCAGTTAAGGATTAATGACCTACTTTAAGTCCAAGTATGGAAATTCAATATTTCCCCCAAGAAAAAAATTATCTTTTTGCTTCAGTACAGTGAGAAGTTAATGTAAAGTAGTTCTAAACAATCAATAGTCTTTGAATCACCTTTTTTGCATAAAAGGATCTGCCATGACCCCAAGTTCTAGTGTATGTTTACATTTAGCTAAACAAAATTCTTCAAAACCACCCATTCTCAGTTATTTATAAAACAAAAACCATGACATTTTTATTGGATGTAGGTTTTTTTACTAAGATACTATATCACTCAAGAAAATTAAAAAATATTTCCATAGAATGTCTGAAAAACTAAGAAGACTTTAATACCCAGCACTAAAAAAGAGGATTTTTAGAAATCATTCCATAAGAGATACAGAACTCTTATCGCCATTCCTACAATGTTTAGAGGGTACTTTCTACCCTTTACATGTTTTGCCCTGCTCTTTCCTGGAGTCCAACAGGCTTAGGGTTAGGAAGAGAAGCAAGACACTTCCAGCTGCCCTAGAGGCCCCTTGGCTCCAGGCTTCAGCGTGACAAGCTGATATGTTCCCCTAGTCCCTCCACTACCACCTACTTCCAAGAATCCACAGGGTTTTTCTGATTTCTAAGCTTTAAAGCCAGGGTGTGGTTGACTAGGAATTTCAACAGTGTGTACCCTTAAGCTTCTGGAACAGGCTGGGAATAGTTCAAATGTTGTTCCCTGCAGCTCCTAAAGCTGGAATGGACTCTCCCTGCTCACTACCTCTGTCTAGATCCAAACCATTTAGCAGATTAAAGCAGGCTGTGTTTAAGAGTATGAGTCAGAAATACTCAAAATCTAAAACTGTGTTTTCCAATATGGTAGCTACTAGCTTACAAGTATTTACATTTAAATTAAAATTAAATGAAATTAAAAACTCAGTTGTTTGGTTTCACTAGTCAGAGTTCAAGTGCTCAACAGCCACTGGGCCTAAGAACTACTATACCAGACAGAGCACATATAGGACATTTTCATTATCACAAAAAAATCTATGACAGCACTGGTCTAAAATATATTTGTGTATTTGTTTTTAACCAGAAGAGTAAATATCTAAAGCTAGAGGCTAATTACATGATGGCAGCAGATTTCTGGTGAAAAAATATGACTGGTTAGCATGAAATGGTACATCTAGAAAAGTAATAAAGTATTTGACATGAGTAATGCTAATTCTTTACTTATTAAAAATAATTATAATATAGAAAAAGTAATTATTTGCTGTCTACTGAAAATCCATAATGTACAAAGTCGTATAAAACAGAACAAAATAAAAATAAAAACATAACCTTAGTTCTTTTAAATTTACAATTCTAAGGAGACAGGACACAGGACAGACAGAGGTTATTCTTTTAGTGAGTATGCTTTTTTTAAAGCATGTAGTGGGGGGTGCCAAGATTTCAGCCTCTGCCTGGTGAATAACAGTGAGGCTAGGAGAAAGGAAAACCAAGGCACTGAGTTTCACTTTAACACATTTTTGTAAAATGCCTGAGGTATGAACTCATCTAGTAGGCAGGTACCTGAGCTCTTACTGTGGCTCCCAATGATTTTAAATTACCTCCAGTAATAGCAAACAATAAAAATCACTGTAACTGGGGAAATGATCTCGAGTCTCCTCATTATTTCAAAAGTAACTTTGTGAAGCGGTAAATATTAGAGAAAATCCTCAAAAAATTCATTCATGAAGCATTCATTGAGTGCTTACTAATGTGAAAATTCTGTTTATGTCCACTAGAGCACCTCACCTCAGAGGCCACTGAAGTAAATGCCAAAGACTAGAGATCTGCTTTTTGTTTCAGTTTAGGTGAATGTATGTACACGTGTTATACATGTAGCAATATTTACTGTGAGGCTTAATGGGTTAAATGAGTAAAATGTGAGATGATTTTTAGATTGGGGAAGGTAGTAATGACATAGGAGGTTATTCTAGATATAGAGGACAACGCAAGAGAATATTTGAAAGAAACCAAGAAGGTCAGTGTGGCTGACACAAATGCAGCAGACAGGAAATAAGAGTGGCTATGTGATCAGACAGGATAAGGCATACTGGAGCAAAGGGTTTAATTTTGACTTCAAGACTGATGGTAAGGGGATTAGTCACTATTTTGACTTTATTGAAGTATGTGGAGACAATCATTTATCTGTTATGGAGCTTTTTTCATTGCTTGGAAGAGGAAAGGCTGAAGGTGAGAAAATCATTTGCAGAAGTTTAGAGTGGATTAATTCTGAGCTAATTTAAGTTGGAGCAGAGTTTGGGCCGCAGAGATGAAGTGAACACTAGTTGCTTTGGCTATAGCAGTTTATTATTAAGTATCTAGGAAGAGAGGTGCTATTAAATCTTTTTTAAAATATTAAGCAATAATAGAAATTTGGATTTAACAATATTAACTATGTATGAGTAGTAACTTTGTGATGTTTTACCTTTAGTGACTTATAAAATCATAAAAAATGTCTGTTATAGAAATTCAAACAATATCTAAGTATATAAAATAAAAAGGAAGTCTTTGCTCTTTGCTACCCCCAATACCTCCCATCATCCACTCCCTAGAGAGAACCACTGTCATTAAAATTCTATATTTGTTTTTTAGGATCTCTTGATATTTTTGTAAAATATGTATCAACAGTGTGACCAACTGGTCCCAACATGCTCTTTTTATTTAACATTATGTAATGGACATCTTTTGAGTTTTCACCATGGTGTGACAGTCCAGGATCCTGAAGGACAGTCTTTAGATGAGTATTTGTCCTGGTAGAACTGTTGCAGTAGCAGTTGATAAAACATAATAATTCAACTGACTTATCCTAATTAAAGAATATTTCATATTACAATTACCATCTGTAATATACCCTTAGGTTTTCTAAGTATCATTTAATTAGTTCAAAAGAGTAACTAATCTGAGGTTAGACAAGTGTTCTAACATATGAATTTCTGTAATATAATGTGACTTACGACACTTGTAAAGCTGCATTTATTTCCTTGAGTAGCTCGTTAGTCTTATTAAAATCTGCCCGCATGATATTTTTCTCTCTGAGGTGGTCTGCTGTCATGACATCCAGCTCTTTTTCAAGTCTCTTGTTTAAATCTTGTTCATGCAACCTGTTTAATTTATTTTTAGTTAAGAAAATGTTATTTTGAAATCAAGCTTTCAAAATTTTCTATAGTCTACCAGATTTGAAATAGTTTTAGGTATAATATATAGAAAATTCATGGAAACAGACTGAAATAAGTTATTTACTTTGCTCTAATCTTCTAGCTTGTTAAAGTTGTCTCCTTTAATGCTTTTTAAAATAACATTTTAAAAGATTTCAGTTAATTTTAGACTATTTCCAAAGTGAATGAATGTATATACATCATTCAAAATATAAACATTTCATCTATGTTCTAGATTATAACATAGTTAACGAGGTGAAAGTGGTCTTCTTCAATCTTACCAGAAGCCAGTTAATCTAGTCGTAAAAATAAGCATGTATTGCTAAATACCATCAAGGCAAATTTCTTCTGCTGTAATCAATGGCATACCTCATTTGTTGGTTAGATTCACTTCGTATTCTGAGAATTTCTTTCCCCTTAAATTCCAATTCTTTGGTTAGGGCACTTATATTTTCATGAAGGTGCTGTACCTCCTTATCCAAGTCAGAAATGTGATGCTCTCTGTGCCTTAATTCCTCTTGTAGATCTGTTATTCTGCTCATGTGCTCCTTACTCTGCAAAATACAAATAATTCTTAGAAGTTTTCTACATATTTGCTTTCTGTGTTTATCTGAGGGAAAGAAAATGACACACTAGAATGTCAAATGTAATAAATCTGACACAGCTTCAAAAGCAAACTGCTGAAATGAGAAAACCTCAAGGGCTCTGTTCTTTCTATATATCTAAGAAGTGTTTATATGGATACAGCTGCAATAATGTCAGAGCTACAAGGGAGTCAAAAGACCGCAAAAGCACATCTCCCTCATTTTACGGATGAGGAAACTAATACCCAAGAGATGATTTGTCCAAGGATGATTTATAATCAATGGCAGAGCTGAGATTAGAACACAGGGCTCTCACATACTCAAGAAGTTACACTGTCCTGTGGTAAATGCTGGCACTGTTGTCCTTCAATCTAAAAAAGACCCACATCTATGGAGGCCATTCTGACACACACACGCATATCCCATAGCTTAGAAAGCAGATTTTGTCTCCTTAGTGCTGGTCTAGCAGTTATTTTGTCTGCAAGTTAAGCTCCCTTTCATTTTCTTAGAAATCATAGTTTTCTACAAGTTCTGTAGGCCCAGGCATTGTCAATTTCAATGTCAGCCTACTTGAAGAGAATATAACTTCCTTCTATGGTTATAAGGTAGCTCATTTAAAACTTCCAATAATGAAGAAAAAATTGGGGCTGGTCATGTCATTTAACATAGCTGAAGACGGACAACGTAAACGTCTTAAGTCTAGTAAACTAATAATAGTTGTCATCGTACTATGTCTAAAAATCTATCCATTCAGATATACACACATTCAGAATTACTAACTAACTAAAGGAAGTATACTTGTCCAAAGAACAAAGTTTAAAAAGCATAAATAGTAGCTGTGCTATAGTGATATGGAAATATAAGTTATCTTTTTTCTTCTTGAGGACCTGATACTTCTGTAGCTATGTTATCTAATACAGCTGTTTAAATTAATCAAAATTAAATAAAGTTGAGAATTCAGGTCCTCAGTCATACTCACCATATTTGGCCCACATGGCTAGCGACTGCCATAGTGGAGGCACAGGTATAGGACATCCTGGAAAGTTCTACTAGACAGCATTGTTTTATAATGTTCTGTTGTCACTCTTTGTATTATTTATATCTGTTCACTTTCTCAAGATGCAAGTGAAATTTAAAATATTCAATTCAAAGGTTATAAAATAAAATGTTATTTTATGCCCAACATATTAAAGTCAAATTACTTATTTCTCTTAAAAATAAAACTCTTTGACATAGATGGTAAATAATAATTAGTGAAAATACTAGTTATTGCAAAATATTTTTCAGAAAATTGTGAGCATTCAATTTATTCACATTTAAAAAAATTTGACCGGCATAGAACAGAATGTTCTTCTCTACCTGTCTTCTGCTAATGTCCAGGCTTCTCTCTAATTCCATTTTAGCAGCTGCCAATTCTTGATGATGATTATGCCGTAACAAATCAATTGCAGCTGCATGTTGATGGTTTAGTTCTGAGCGTAAGGAAGCTGGAATCCAAGGAAATAAAGGTTAGCTTTTTTTTTAAATTATCAATATTTAGGTAGAAGTTATAAAAGTCACAGAATATTTTTTAATTAGGACACTTGTATATGCCCATTAAAATTTGATAGAATTGCGTATACCTCTTAAAATACTACAGACTATCCTAGAATATTATGAATTTTGAGGTCATCTAGCTTTAATAAGGATAAATATGCAGTTGCTCAAATGCATCAGGATATTTCTTTATAAGTTTTCAGTTTGCAATTAAGGTACTACAGAGATGAAATGTTTTTAATTCTTCTCATTCACTATTAGAATAATATTTTAGAGTTAAATGGTATCATATAACACATATTCTGGAGGCGACTTCCCAACTAGGTAAGAATTATTCCACTAAATATCCCTAAAAGATGATAACTACTGGCTGATGAATGCTTTTAGTGTTTCAGAAGTCATCATTTTCATTTTCATTTGATTATTTGATACAATCCACATTTACTGAATGTAAGGTACTATACTAAGGAAGAATAAAATATGACTCCATCCTTATAACTACACAGGCTAGAAGGGAAAGCATCTTGCCATGGACTTAAGAGAAATATCAGAGATAGGTATTAGTTATAATAAAAGCACAATGGTGGATGTACCCAAATTTCCTAGGAGAGGGAAACCAAAGTATCACAAAGAAATTATCACAGTAACTAGGCTAAAAGACTGAGTAGGGTTCTTCAAGTGGAGAAGAAAAAAGCATTTAGGAAGAAGAGATAACATATGCAAAAGCAGAAAGAACCTGGTCCATCTGGCAAACTAAAAGAAGTCTGGTGTGGCAGAAGCCCACTGAGCATGCTGGAAAGAATGCTAGAAAGAAAATGGAGCCTAGTCCGGGAAAGTTTTAGTACAAAATGCATTTTCCCTTATGTTTACGTTCATGGTTCTCAAACTGGGATATATGTGGCAGTATGCCTGAGGGAACTTTCAGCGTATGCATGATCATCTTCTGAAACATAAATTTTACTTGAAGATTTCTGGGAAAGCCATTATTTTTATGTTAATACAAAAGAGATGTGAGTGAAATGCAAATTATGAATTTTATAGTTAAAAAGTGAGACTTCAAAGAAACGTTGTGCTTGTACCCAGTCAATTTAGGCTCCTCCTGAGACCTCCATGTAGGGAGGGCTTAAGTTCATCCTCCCTGGTATTAAGGACTTCTTCAGTGAAAAAATTTGACAGGCACTGAGGAAGAACATAGGGAATCACTAAAGGATTTAAAGCTGGGAAGTCACATGGTGAGATCTGAGTCTTACAATGATTAACCTCATTGGAGTTCAGAGGAAGGACTATAGGAAGGGAGATCAGTGGGAAGGTTATGGTAATAATCCAGGAGACAAATGATATGACCACTAACTAAGTATGGCAGAAAGACGGAAGAAAACAGATATCAATATCGAGAATACTAAGAGGAGGAACTAACAGGATGTAGAAGTGAAAGAAAAAAGGTTGAATGCATCTCCCAGATTCCTGGTTTGGGCAAGTGGGTAAACAGTGATACCACTAACTAAAGTGGGTACTTTAATATTCCCTTTAATAGAAACACATTTTGGATCATGAAGACAACAGTGAATTCATATTTAAAATGTAGAGTATGAATTAGAATGTCTAATATGTAGTAAACATATAAATCTAATTCATATGGAAAGCAGTATGGTCTAGAAGTACATATTTGGAGTTAGTAGCACAATAGATGGTAGTTGAAGACGTGGATATGAATCCAATCAACCAAGAAAAGCCTGAAGATTAAAAAAAAGACCAGAAGGCTAGGGACTGAATCCTGGGAAACAGCAATATTTAACAGATGCATGAGGAAACAGGACTGGCAAAGGAGATTAAAGAGCAGAGGTCAGAAAGGTGAGTAATGTGAGGACAGTAGTACTATCCTGGAAACCAAGGGGAAAAAAGATTCAAGGGGTCAAACGGTACAGACAGGGCATACAAAATGAGAGTTAGTGAGGATACTCTGGATTTGGAATTTCAAAGTTCACTGGTGACCTTAGGAAGAGTAATTTTAATGGAATAATTGGGGTAAAATGTAGACCTGGAAGAATCTAACAGAGGACTAGTATCTAGAAAATATCAAGAACTCTCAAAAATCCAGTAATAAAAATACAAACAATCCAATTAGAAGATATGCAGATGGAAAATGAGTACATGTAAAAATGGTCAACGTCACAGCCATTAGGGAAATGGAAAGTAAAATTCACCACGAGACATCACTACATTTCTGTCATAATGGCTAAAATACAAAGTACTGGGGAAGATGTGAAAAAACTAGGTCACTCATACATTGCTGGTGGGGACATAAAAGGGTACAGCTGCTTTGGAAAACAGTTTGCCAGTTTCTTAAAAAATTAAATATACGATTATCATATGACCCAGCAACTGCACTCCAGGGCATTTATTTCAGACAAGTGAAAACTTAGTTTATACAAAACTGAAAACACCTAGACATCCTTCACTCGGTGAAGGACAACCAATGGGTTGGTCAATACCATGGCATACTACTCAGCAATAATAAGGGACAAACTATTGATATGACAACCTGATGAGTCCCCAGAGAATTATGCTGGGTGAAAGAAAGCCAAACCTAAAGGTTACATATTTTATGATTCCATGCATAACATTTATAACATTCGTAAAATGACAAAATTATAAAAATGGAGAACAGATTAATGACTGCCAGGAATTAAAGGTGGGGAGAAGAGGGAAGTAGGCGTAGCTATAAAGGGGCGACAGGGATTCTCGTGGTGAAGGGAATGTTCCGTGACCTCACAGTATCAATGCCAGGCTCCCTGGTCGTGGTATGCATTATAGCTTTGAAACACTGGGAGAAACTGAGAAAAGGTTTCAGAGAAACTCTGTGTATTATTTCTTACAACCTCATGTGAATCTACAATTATCTCAAAATAAAAAGTTTAATTTAAATAAAATTACAAAAAGTCCTTTTGTCAACAAAGAGGTATTTAAATCATGTTTCAATGGGCTGAACAACAATAGTTCCTACACTTGGCCTGTTTTTACCTCTCCTCATACAGCTGTGACAGTGTGTGCTCCCTTTGGGCCACAGTTCTACAAAGGCTACCTCTGCATTTGAATATAAGCAACCTGAATGAAAAGGCAGAGCAGCAGTTCATTTCTGAATTCCCTTTGAATAACAGTCTCTAGCATGTAATAAATAGGTATTCCACCCATGTTTGATAAATTTTTGCACTTAATATGATTTTCATCCTAGCTATTATGGTGGCTTTTAAAGGAGGAATAGGAGGAAGCTATAATGACTTGGCCTAGGACCCCCAACAACAGTAGAAATGATAAACTGGTCAAATGGCTTTTTATTTGAGGTCTATTATATTCGAAAACACTTTGATTTTCTTTGTTCCCAGCTTCTACTTGGAAAGAGTATGCCACTGAAATGTGACAACATTCATTAAAAATATTAAAATAATTTGGAAAAAAACAAACAGAAGGAAAATGAGATGATAGGAATAAAAAGTTATTGAATGACACTAAAAAACAAACAAAAAAAACCCCTTTAAATATATATCCAGTTTTTCTTCGAAACTCATCTCCTTTTTAAAAAGGGTAGTGATTTGAACACCTCAAAGATAAAAATCTCATTTAAAAAATCTGAAAAATACCTAAACATAAAGTTAGACCTAAACATGGCTTTTCTCATTAAAACAAAATTCTGAAGTGGGAAAAACCAATATGACTAGTCCAAGGACTTGTGCTGGCTCCATGCCTATCTCTCTCTTTAAGTCACTGGATAGTGGGAAGCTGGAATGTCCTCATTCTATTTAGTCTGTTAATGACAGATGGAAGCACCAGTGAGTATTGCTTATGTAGCCAGAGTACAGAGAAAGCTGAGCTAGTCCACCATACTTGCCTCTTCATCTGGTCGCTTCAAATTATATATACCCGTCCTTCGATTTACGCAGATTATTCATTCCACACATCTTTTTTTTTTTTACATGGAAGAAAACCACATAGAAAGAGTTCACCAGTATGAAAAAAAATACTAAAGAAGTAGGCCAATAAAAGTCATAAAAACATTTATTTCACACATATTCACACAAAAAAATGCTAATAAAAATCCAGAAAAACCAAAATAAATTTTATTCGCTGTCGGTGTCTATAATCTAAAGCCATCAACCTTCTCTTTTTAATTGTCACAAAGTCACTATCTTCATCATTTGAAATATTTGGAAGTACTACTTCAATTCCATTACTTATGTTTATGTTTTTGAATGATCTTTTTCCAACTCCATCTTTTGCTAAGTTTTCATAAATTCTTCAATATTCACTGCCATATTTTTTTAACTTGTCAAAAATTTAAGGCTCGTTGGATGTTTGGATCGATATCTAGAATTGTAGTTTCCAGTTTTGTGACCAATTAAAGAGCTTTGTAAATATTTTCTGCAGTGAGTGAAACCGGTTCAAGGTCACTCCTGTATTCATCGGCAGGATGGGCTTCAGATATTAAGTGAATTAACTTATTATCAGTTAATTCATGACCAACCAGTAATTCGTTAATACCATCTACATTCAAATTGTCAAAGCCATCTTCTTGAAATTTATTTAATAAATTAATAATGCCAGTTAGTCCTTCTTCAGTTGTTGGAACCATTTTCCCTGGTACGACCACTTCTGGCCATATTGCTTTCCAGCAAGCACTTAAAGTCGATGGCTTTATATCACTCAAAGCTAAGGCAATATTCTTGATACAACTTAAAATTATGTATTTATTCCAGGCTTCTGTAACTGTAAGTGATTCATTATCTTCAAGTATATTTAAAATATCATTAAAATCAGTTTAATATAATTAATCTTAAACATGAAAATAATGCCTTGATACCAAGATTATTAGTCATATTGGTTTTTCCTACTTCAGGCTCAACGAAGTTGTATTTGGTGGCAAATATACAACTTTTATATTTGGATGTTCTAAATTGTATGGATGACTAAGTGCATTATCTAAAAGTAAAAGTGTTTTGACAGGAAGACATTTTCCTTTATATATTTTTCAGCTTCTACAGCAAAACATTTGTAAAACTAATCCCTAAAACATCAGTAGTCACCTATACTTTTTTTTGCCATCCGATGAATGGGAAGATCATTAATAATTGTGTTGTTAGTATTAGTTCTTTGTATGTTGCTGAGTTAAGCTATTGTGTTTTGGAAAGAGTAATCACAAATAATGGAAATGAAAAAGAAAGAACTGCATAAATCGAGACTGCATAAATGGAAACCACGAATAAAAAGTCCCCATAAATGGAGGGAATATTTACCGTGTATAAAAAAACTTGCGTTAAAAAAATACTGCGTAAATCGAGGAACAGGTGTATGCAAAAACACTTAGATATTCATTTTGACGTTTCAAAAATTAAAAATAAAACAGTGATTTCATGTTGAATTTTATAGTAGAAGAATGTACAAATAAATATGACAAGATTATAATCCATGTAAATTACCAAGCATAGCCTTTCCTTCATCTTCTAATTCAAAACGAAGAGTCTGAAGTTCCTGTTCCATTTCTATCCGGAAGCCCTCCATTGACTCTCTGTGTGCATCTTTTAATGACTGAAGCTCTGCAGAATGTTTTTGTTGTAAATGGTTTTCAAGAGCCTAGAAAAGGAGAAACATTCAAATTATTATGTTAGAATACAGGAAGGAAAATGCAAACAAAATAAAAAATAATTACTACAACTCAGTTATTATTTAAGAAAAACAAGGCATTTTAAATTCATTTACAAGAAAATTAAATATGAGACAATCACCATTAGGAAATAAGTTAGTAGGGTACCTACAGAATAATAATCATCATGAAACCAGTTTGACTCAATATGCTGTGTTTGAATTGGGATATGGATACTTGATCTAAGGCAGTTTTCAAATAGTCATTTCCTAAAGCTGCTAAGGGGTGTAAACCATCTAAAATTAATGAATAATTCCTCTGTGTGCACAGACTTAGACCTAGGAAGGAGAGGAGGAAAGCAATAGCATGAAAAGATATCCTTCTAATTAGGAAAAAAGAGATGAGGGCTTCTACAGCTCCAACTTTATCAAATATTTTATAGCTACTTTCTATAGTCATTCTTTGCTCTTGCATTTGTGAACAGAAGCAAAAGCTCTGAGAGTAGGTAGCTGGAAGGGTAAACTAAAGCCTTTCACGGGATTAGTTTTAAAAACCTAGCCAGAGAGAACAGACAGCATGTGGCTAAGACTAACAAGATGTATGGCTATAGGAGTTAAAAAATAGAGCTCAGAGTACTTTAAGTTTAAGACTGAACTGTGCCAGGAAGGGTTTTCCTTACTGTAATCCATTACATGAAAGGTTTCTGAGAAAGGCATCATGTTGTAACTAGGTCTGCATTTCTTTAATCTTTACTTTAAAATGCTGTTTTTAAAAATTAGTATTTGGCTACTTAGGTTCACTGTTTTAAAATGTTTTATTTTTGAAAAATAAAGCATAGGTTTCTTTGAATATAGGTAAAATAAAGGACTTTTAGTTTAGACAGCATTACATAGGTTGCTTGGATACCTAATGACAGACAATAAAATTGGAGATTCTGATTTCTTTTGAAAAATGATTAACGTTTAGAAAAGACTGAATGTATAAAATTAAAGTACTGATATGAGAGTTTATGTGTTATGCTAATTCCAAAATAGTAGCCAATGAATAGATTAATTAGCAACACTATCAAGTCTAACATTTAACCAAAGGAACTTCTCTGACCAGATCAATATACTTCAAATTACTGTATAGGCAAGTTAACTGCTTTAAAAAAAGACAAGACTTTTTTGTTTTAATTTCTTTATGACATACTCCTTCTTAAAATAGTGCCTGCACCCAAATAAAGAATTAAGAAACAATCTATATCTGTAATGACCATATATGTTGAAAATTGTTCGTAAACTGTATTTTTCGATCAGTCTTTATCATAATTACTATAAGGTCCTTATAAGAAATTGAAAAATACAGTGTAAAGAAATGAACTACACCAAAGTTAATCACACTAAGACTATGTCAAACTAACATTTTAACATAGAACTGAGGAATGGATCTGGGGATATTCTGGCATGTAATATGATTAATCCAATAATATATATATTTTATTTAAGTCTCCTCTGAGTGATTTATTTGTACCACTACTTTTCATATAGACTTTGGGGCTGTATAAAGCGGGCTGCAGTATTTCAAAATGTCTTTAATTTAATTGCATTATACATTTTGTAGAAAAGAAAAAAAGTATGAGGAAATAAAATTTGGGTTAAAAATACATATATAAGTTCTTTGGATACATGTATCTTTTATAGATCCAGCCTGAGAGAGAAAAATTAGAAATTTGATGAAAGACTATTATAAGTTCAACATAGTATTAAGTGATTATAAGAGTTACAGCTCAGTAGGATCATGCTAAATTTATTTAATCACTGTTAACTACATGACCAGATGGTATATTAGTCTCATCATGAACTTGGCATTATGATGGAAACAGATATAAAATGTTGGCCCTAGTCTAATTTGTCTGCTATAGTGTATAGCTAGTGTATATATTTAAATACTGTGACCCCTATAGGAAGTCATACCCTAGAAAACACACTGGAATAAAGCCATACATAAATTTTTGGAGCCAAAAATAAATTCTTAAGAATGTGAAAACTAATTATTATTAGGCTGTTGGATTACACCTGAATACATGTCACATTAAACTTACTCTTTGTTCTTTTTCTTTTTCTTCTTCCATAGTTTGAAATGCAAGGACATGTGCTTCTTTTAAAGATTTATGTCTTTGTTGATGTTGTTCCTCTAATTCTTCAAGCTCCTGTGTAAGTCGTTGTCGTTCTTGTGTAAATTGGGCTTGCAGTTGCTGCAATGAAGTCTGAGACTGGGAAAGCTGCATCTCCAGATTCTGTTTCAGCAAGGAAATCTATGCCACAGAATGGTATACAATGAAGAATAAATACAAGACATATTTCACAAAATGCTAATCTCAGGGGAAAAAACATTTCAAGGATATTAACTATGGTAAAACAATTGCCTTAAGAAAGTATTCACTTAAAATGTTTACATGATAGATATCTAATCTTTAGGTATTACTACTTTTAATTCTATTTTCAGTAGTTAGCCAAAAAATACTGTTTCAGTGGTATTTAGTTTGTAGACTCTAAAAAACACTAGCCCACATTTAGAAATACAATGAACACCTATGTTGTATTGCAATAAGTATTCATAAGTATTCATAATATGAAATAAAAACAGGAGACAACATATTTAGTAGGTTACAATCACTTCAAGGAGATAGCAGGAAAAGTTAAACTGCTCATTTGTGAGGCAGTAAAGATGAGTAGTTAAAACTGTGGGCTCTAAGCTAAAAATCCTAGCTCTGTCACTTGCTAGTATCAACACCTCACCGGGCTATGTGAGAATGAAGTGTTTCATTACACATATTTCATTTAGAATAGCCTCTGGCACATATTTTTATTTTTGAATTTTAATTCAAAGGATTTGCAAACTTTAAAGCTTTTTAAAGAAAACACAAACATCCCACAATTCTCTAGTTATATCCTTAAAATGGTGACAGGTGCTTTTCTTTCGCTATCGAAAACTTGTTTGTCATTCCTTTTGAAAGCAGACATAATATGTCTACATTGCTTCTGGGTGTTTTAAAATACTTAAAGTTAAGTACTTTTTAAAGATTAAAAGCACAAAATGTGTACATGTGTGTATGTGTATATATCATCACACATATGTTTGATGAAACCATTTAGTTTAATCTATTTCTCTTCTCAAATATAGGAAACTGTAACTTGAAACTAGAAAACCATATTCTAATAGAAGTCTGAATCTAAGGGGAACTTAGGAGAATGAGATGAAAAGTTGTCAAATGTGTTCCATTATGTAACTTAAGGTACTATATGTGTTCATAGACAAGTAAATCAGTTTCTGTGGCCAAGAACGCCAATGGAAAGAGAAACTTTGAAGTGAGTTTTGTAAATGAGAAAAGACTTTTAAGTGATGGAAGGCAGGTAGAGGCTGCCTCACATGTGCCATGAAGGAAGGTACTGGGAAAGAGAAAGGGTAGAGAATCACCAGAGATGCAAAATAAGAAAGAAAAATAAAAAAGGAAGAAATGGAAGATAGGAAAGGTCAGAGGCAAGCAGGAGGAAACAGTCACAGGCTACAGTGACCCTAGGGTGGCTGACTAGCTGTCTGGAAGGGTTTTGGACAAAGTTCTAAATCAGGATGAGTTGTAAAGGTTAGCACATGCCTTTATGGAGAGAGTCAAGCACTGGTGAGAAATGATACAACTGACACACAGATGTTCAATTTGTTTTAAAGTAGTTCCAAAGAAGTGACTCTACCTGTTGAAAGTTAAATGGATTCTACTTGATGATTTCTACATAAACCTAAGGTTTCAGAGGTTATTTCAGATGACCGAAGCCAAGGTAGAACTGCAACTCTCTGACTGCAGGCAATGCCTACACCTCTAAATGGCAGTAGCGCCCACGATTTATAGACTGAAATAAACCCTGCAAGTGTGAAAATTGCAGGAAAATGTCGCAGCAACAGCTATGGCCATACTTATGAATTAGGAAGACCAAGACAAATTAGACTATGTGACTTCTCACCATTTTATGCAAAGAAAATCAGAATGAAATGAATATTAAGGACAACTCAGAAAGAAAAAATAAATCATAAAAGGCAACGAAAATGTGTGTTTGTGAACACTAATATGTAACTGATAGAATCACTTTCTCCCTAACTAGCTGGTTTTTGAAATGGATAAGGAGCCTACCCATTCTCTTCCCAAGTTCAACTCTAGTCCCAGATGCAGCATGGAGACCCATGAGACTGTCTTGTCTCTAGTGACAACTTGTCAGAATATATATGGGAATGTTAGGAAAAGACTATGTTACATGTAGAAAAATGACTGATAGTCAAAGCTATTACCTGACCCCTGGACAAGTGAGGACTAAAATCCACCCAGCGAACATACTGCTCACCAAGCCATCTGGCATGGTATGTTATGCATCTCTGTCCAGCTAAAGAGAACGGGCTTGATTTTCTGATTTTCACACACACACCGTATGAGTGGGCTAGCAGTGGCCCTGGGTCCTGTCTTCCAATTAAGTGTGCACTTAGGTTAGTAAGAAGCTGATCAGTTCACAGGGCGCATCTTATTTTCTACAATTCCTACACTTCAAAAGTTCACTGAATCAAAAGACCTCCTACGTTGACTACAATTTGACTCATACTTGAACTATTAAATGATGAAACTTATAGAGAAATATAACATTTAGAATGAATGAAGTACCACAGTAATATAATAGTAATACATTTAATGTCGAGCACACTTTCAAACTTCTCTAACTTAAATAAGATATATATATGAATATTTTATATCATAATATACTTTACCTTGAAAGAACTCCAAAGCAATATCTTTCATTTTAGGATACATGATTAATCTTTGTATCTATACTCAAAAAAATATAAAGTATGTGCAAAAAGACATCATGCAATTTAGTGTTTAAATATACTTAGTTTAGATATTTTATATTAACTTTGAAAGCACACCAAAATAATATCAAGCCTATCTAAAATCTTTGGATTCATGCTCAAGACAGTAACACAAATTGTATGCAGAAAGCCTTTATCATGCAATGCAGCATAAAAACATTTTGTTATTTTTATAAATAAATTAGTAGAATTACATTAAATTGACAGCCTTTATTCAGCATGAAAATTACATGGCACTTTAAAACATAATTAATGAGCAAAGCAATGTAAAATGAACTAATATTTAACACCTGAGTACAGTATACTTTATGGAAATATGTGTTAATATAAAACTTCATTACTTCAAAATAAAAGAACAAAAATAGATTTTACATTAAATAGTTTTGTCAACCTTGATCAATGTGTTTATAACAAAATTATAGAAAGGCATTTGTTGAATAAATGAATGAGAAACAGTAGCTGCTTCAAATTATATATTCAAAGTTTGTAGCATATGGTATTAGTTTCTACATGCTAAAATTTTAAATTTTAATGCTTATTTTGTTGACTTTATTTTTTTTTCTCCCTCTTTAATCCCCCCCACACTTCCACCCATGACCTATGGATGTTGCCGTTTTCTCCTTAAGAACTGGATCTCTGAAGGTGGGGCGTCTCCTCCCACATGCTCGCAGCGTGCACCTGGGGGGCCTGGCTCACTCGGGGTATGGTCTGTGGCTCCATCTGGGGTGCAAACCCAGGACCTTCTGCATATAAAGCAGACGTGCTAACCACTACACTATGGAGCCACCCCCATTGTTGACTTTAAATAAACCAAAAAAAATCTTTATTTCAGAAAAAAAAAAATTTAATCCTCATTTTAAAAATTCTTACCATAGCAGTTTAAATATGAATTATATAACATGTTGCACTAATCAGGTAACAGATACTTTGCAAACAATTTTAAAGGTCAAACCACACTCACAGTAAGTTCCATCTTCTGATTTTTATACTTAATATACTTTTTTAAAAGAATAAAGTGTTGTAAAAATTTCAAAAAGACAAAACTTAAAAATATATAGATACATTTTTCTGAAGAAAAGAAAGCTTTACCTATTTCTCACCAAGCAATTTCACAAGAATTCTGTCTCAACAATGATGCTTGAAGAAAAATACTCCCTCAAAATAGAAACTGAGACATCAAATCTGAGGTACTGGATATGGCTGGATGCCAACATGGGACATGCCTACCACCTTTTGATTTTGATGCACTATTGGTGGTTTTTTTCCCCCAAAATGTCAGTCTTGTTACAGAAAATGTGCAAATAATTTGTCCTCAAAACAAAGCATTTCTTGAGATAGTAAATGTAATCTGTGGTTTTCAAACCCGGCTGTGTATCAAAATCATCTCTGTAGATTTTAATAAATATACTTGCCCAGGCCCTGATCCCTTGATATTCTGATTTAATAGGCCTGGAATTGGGCCCAGGCCATTTCACATATTTTTATTCCAAATTACCAATTGTAATAAGTGTTCATTGTGAAAAAAATTAAAAATATAGGACTTATGAAGGGAAAGTCTCTTTCATTCCCTTTCCACGCCAAATCCCAGTCCCTAAGGGTAACCAGAATTAAGACTCTAGCGTCGCACCAGACTCTCATGACTCCTCTCTCTCTTGATCTGCCTGTTTTGTTTTCTTTTGCTTTTTAAAAAATTACATCATATGTAAGTGGCTAGATGATTTTCACCAAATATAGAGAGTACATCAGCCATGATTTGACAAAATACTGGTTATCTCTTACACACAACAGTCACGTGGGGGCCCCAAGGGTACACCTCAAGAACGTCCAAAGTAACTGAAACAGACCCACGGGACTGATTGGGACAGACATTCCCTATGCACTGCCCAGAGGGATAGACACCACTTCAAATGTGATAACCTAACCTGCAGGTGCGGACACGTGATGGAGTGGCTTTTCACACGCCCAACTCTATGTAGCTTCCTCCAAGATGAGTATATCCACGGATTTATTTAACAATGGTTAATAATTTTTCCATTCGGGAGACTAATGAGTTCGTGTTTTTAATAAGGTTTTTCTCTTCATAGTGGTATTTATATAGGGTATGCATATCCATGATAATTAGGTATACCCCATTCTTTTCTATGACTATACAGACTTCCTATTCCAGACACTGGTCCTTGCCTCGTCGACAGTCAATCTCCTCCTTCCCTTTCTTCCCAGTTAGCTGAACTCTTGAGTTTGTTGGCCTGAATGGAAACCTCCATCTTAAAGAAGATAGGCCCCTCTCGCTAGCACCAAGGGACAGATGACGACTGAGATAAGAAAGTCACAGAAATCCAATTCCAAGGACGTGTCACCCTGTTTTAGATAATAAACTAAAGTATGAGGGGAATTTGGGGGTGGGGGAAGATTTTATTTCCTGATAAAGGTACAAAACATTTAAGGAGAGCCTGTTGCATTAGCACAATTGTTCAAGAACATGATAGCTGTAGCTGCAGCAGCCATGTTACAACTATGACAAGACAAACTTAAGGTCAAAAAGTTAACACATTGAGCATGGCACAGCAGAAGTACATACATTCTGAGTTCTTACATATTCTGACAGCTTAGGCCACTGTTAACTGGGTGCTCTGCTGCTAACAGCCAAACACAGCCTAACAGACATCATTCCAAAATATAATACACTATAAATTATTCCTTCTTGATGGAAATTTAGATCACCTGACCTGGTTTTGCTATTATAAATATTATATACATACACAAAATAAAAACCCCAAAACAAAAACCAAATGGTCTGAATATGCACACATGAGGCTGTACCCGTCTCTCTTTTTTAAGATTCACAGGTGACTTTAATGCACAGCCATAGTTGAGAACCATTACCCTGGTATTCATAAAAGTAAAAGTTTTGACTGCTTTTGTATGATACTTTTTTTTTTGAGTGGGGGGGAGTGCTTAAACAACAAAATTGTATTTTCTCACAATTCTGTATGATAATCTTAAGGCAATGTCTGGAAATCTTTATAGCCCTGGCCTTTTACTTGTCCTCTGCTCTCAGTTCATTTTGAGATCAAAGAGGAAAACAAATTATTATTTTCCCCAAGTAATATTACCTATGGCCTTCTCTACTGTAGCACTTATCAATTTATCAAGCTATTGTAAACTGTTTATCTTGTGCTTCTGTGTATTTTTCGAAGAAGACTGTAAATTATGATTTACTTTTTTGGGTACAGGTTTTGTGTGAGAGGGTTCATTCACTTCTGTGAACAAGAAAATTTCTAGGAATAAAAATCTGAAAAAACAGGATGTGTAAATACAATTTTGTTTTTCATTAAATTATCAGTATGGAATTGTGTTGAGTCGGATTACTTATCAATTTCGACAAGGTAAAAAATTATTGGAAAGTCTAAACCATATGATATTAATATTCAGTTCAATACTTTCAAATATATAAAGCAACATTAAAAGTTCATATCATAGGTTTAGTAGAGGACAGTAAAGATAATTTAAAACTATGTAACAACTTATATAAATGTTCATATAAAATATCTGAAGGTGCCTGAACATTTGAATTCTTCCTATAGTTTTTTCTTTCTAACCACTAATTTGCTATTTTTGAAAAGTCTAGCTGAGAAAAGTAAATTTAAGCTTATTAAATTACAACAATTTTGAAAAAATTCTGGATTGTTCATAATTTTTTGGTATGTTTTAAAAAGACCTATACACTAGGTTTATCAGTTAAGAGATGCCTACTTAACGTCCTTAAGATATTTCTGGAATATGTTCCCAATTATCTTCTCATTCTTAGTTGAAAATCAGAAAGCTTTTATAAAAAGCAGAGGTATCAATAATCACGTGTGTTTTTGAACAGGATGGTATATGGTGGAAACCTCTTGTATGAAAGGCTGTGTAATGATAATGTGAGGAGGGGGCAGATAGATGCTCACTCTGCTGACCAACATGACAAGGTCACGTTCTGTTTGGATGATGACAGAGTGAAGAGTTGATCCTTAGTGAGTACAATGTTACAAAAGGGAATTAATTATGGGGGATTTCACTGTGTTACCAACCCCTTTTACTTTTTTTGTAGCAGATGAATCAAGATACTCTCATTTCAGTTACTAATAATTTAACTTCAATAAAGTTGTTTTTATTTTAATGAACACCTTTTCATTTATAACTATGAAGGAAAAAGTGGCTATGTTGTCACAAATATTATGAAGTACAGTTCCATTAATTTTGACAATCATGTCTTATTTGGGTTCTTATTTCTATTCCATTAGCACATGTGTCAAAGTCAGAATTAAATAGCAATCAAGTCCAAATTCTTACAATGTTCTTCTATGTGACAATTAAAAAGAATTTCTAAATGTTACCCTATTTTATCACCATTAAGATAATTCTCTTTGTTGCTTATTTTTAAATATATGAAAGAAAATGGTGTTAAATGTGTGTATTTCTAATTGTTTTATGTAGAAAGCAAAGTTGAATATGAAAGGTGGATATAGTTTTTCTTTTCTTACGTAGTAGAAAGAAATTAGGGAGGTATGAGGACATAATTTCACTCTAGAAGTATCAAAATTTCACAGGACATCTCTAGACTCAAAGCTTTGACTCTTCTAGGATAGGAACTGGCAAACTATAGCCTGTTTTTGTAAATTAAGTTTAACTGGGGCACGGCCACATGGATTTGTTTACATATTGTCTGTGCCTGCTTTCACATACATCAGAGGAGTCTAGATACTTCCACAGAAATTGCGTGGCCCATAATGCCAAAACTATTTCCTATCTGGTCCTTTACAGAGAAAGTTTGCTCACCTCTGCTCTCAGATATCAAGAAAAATATTCAAAGATTTCAGCTCTCAGTTATCTTAATTTAAACAAGTTGGGTATGGGTTTGATGTGAAAATTAATCTAATTTTTTCTCTTTAGATATAAAGAAAAAATTTTTAATCAGTGTTTAAATGGAACGTTACTGTGAAGATTAATTTCTTCATACTTGAGTGTACCTAAGTAAAAAAACAATAGTCTTGCTAATTCTTAGGAAAGTGTTTTACTCCATTTCGCTTTAAATAATTATAATAATTATTTATTATTATAATAATTATTAATGTAATATATAAAATATAAAACATGTTCTGAATCTTATGAACCTTCACAACTATCTAATCCTTTTAAATAAAGTCTATGATACTAGTTTTTCAAAAAATAAACTAGTTTAACAAAAGAAATACATTTACATTTATTTCCAATTCTATGAGTGTCAACTAGTTAACAGTTTTTCAATACTACTATATCTTTCAAAGTAAACATTAAAATAATGAAATTTAAGTTTGAGATGTAAGATCTTGCTTTGCTTTATGATAAATATGTTTATTAATACAATGTGGTAGATGTATGCACATACACAAATGAATGGCTGAAAGTTGTTAGCTTTTATTATGCATATGCAAAACATATCTTATTGAATGCCAAAGTGTATTTTTTATATCATAAGTTAGAGACTTAAAGCAGTGATGATGTTTATGCAAAATGAAAAGTGCAGCATGCCTTTGTGTACAAACTGTAAGTGCAGCTCACTTACATTGTTGATAGATTTATGCAAAGCTTCACCCAGAGAGTGCCGCTATGAAGAAAAGATCACAGGAATAAAGGGAAACATTCAGAAATCAACTGAGTGAAAGAAAGAGGGATAAAAAGGGAGAGTAAAACACAGAACATTAATTATTATATGCCCAAGAAAAATAAGCTGAAAACAGTTCTGAGAAAGAAATTAGACAAAAAGAAATTTAAGACATACAGTCTTAATTATCTGTATTCTCTTAAAACAATTTATGTGCTGGCAGACTTACCTATGAAAAATAGCAAAGGCTAGTACATATAAATTGGATGATGATTACTGAAGGACCTAGAAGGAATATTACTGTTCTAAATTCCTCCCAGAAATCTAAAATATAGAGCTTCAAAACATTACACTCAGTATTGGTGTAGTTCATGAAGGATTTCTGTTAAGAGAAATGAGCAGAAGAGAACTGAAACACTAACTTGATTCACTACCTAATTTGGGGGCCAGAAATGAGATAATCATTAAAAATGTGAAGATTTAATAATAATCTGGTTTTGTAATGAAGAAAGAAAGAAGAGATTCCTTTGTATCTCTTCAGTCCTATTTTCTAGGACATGTTTGGGAAATTTATTTATGATTTGGGATTTTCAGAAGTTCACTGAAATTTTGAGTGATAAACCACTAGAAAAACCACTAGGCACTCTCTTTCCCCTCAAATATGAGAAAAAAAGTGATTTCCTTTTCAATTACTTCACTTTTTTTGCCCTCCAAAAATACAAAATAATATTTCATTTATATTACTAACGTAAATAGAAAAGTTCATGTAAAATGATGTTTACTTTGGATGTTTTCTATAATGTAATTATTCATAACTAAAGCCAGTTTTTACTTGGCAAGCAATTTTTTACTAATAATTTAAACTAACATATTCTATAGTTTAGTTGAAAAAATAAATTGAGAAAAAAGATTAACTTTATATTTGATTACTCCAGAACTTTTCAATCTAAACTTTCTCGTACTTTTATACATATTAGATATATTAATTTTACTCTTTTCCTAATTCTTTCTTATACTATTAATAGTCTTTACATATTAATGAGACACTTAACTTCTCCAGACTTCACAAAACTTAAGAAAATCTGAGGGATTTTTTTGTTGTAGCTTTTTACCTCTTTGTAGTTCTCAGAACTGATGTCTTAGTATTAAGTTAATCTTAACTGTATGGCGTGTACATATGAAGTAGATTTTATTTCATACTCTATAAGGTAATATCATCCAAAAATTATGTTATTAAAGATTCCTGAACTAATTGAAAAACTAGCCAATATGAGAAAGCAGAGAGTGGAATGCCAGGTCTTCCCTTAGAGATTTTAGACGTTATATAATAGAGGTATATTTGGACATCTGGAATCTAAACTTATATATGGTTACTACCTCTATCAACATACCACTGCAGGCCATGAAAATATCTAAACCAAAAGGCATGGTGTTTAAGCTGTGACCTGGGATGACTTACATCACAGACCTGGCTATGGCAATCAGGAGAAGGCACAATTAATGATGTTGGGTGGCAATACTATTATTGGTTAATATGTAAATGAAGTAAGATTTATTTTTGCATTTAAAGAAATATTAGTGTATTAGTATATTCTGAGAAATATCTTAAATGCAGAGTGATAGAGCTGAATAAGATAGTAAAACAAACATAGAGAAACAATTAAAATCAAGTTCATGATAAATACTATGATTTTAAAAAAGATAATGACTGGAGGTGAAACTGGGTTGATGGTAAGGAAAGACCTTTCGAAAGAAGTGACATTTAAACTGGGACTCAATGAAGAAGTCAGCCACAAAATGAGATGACCTTGAAGGAAGAGTGTACAGGCAAATGGATCAGCACAAAGACTCTGAGGTGAAGTGAGCTGGGAGTGACTGGGTGTACATGTGTGTCAGGAGTGCTGTTTATGAGGCTGAAATGAGTGGAGAGATATTTGCAGATGCAACATGGCTCTTGGGTTTTTAGGGTCATGTAGACAATGAAGGAGTCAGAACAGGAGCCTTAATTCAAGGTGGTGCCCAGAGAAAACTTTAAGCAGGGGAATGGCATGACCTGATTTACATCATAAAAGATCACTCTGAGTGCTGTAAAGAAAAGTGAGATTGAGGAGGTTAGTGGGAGTCCATTATAATAGTGGCTTGGCCTAGTGTTTACCAGGGGAGATGGGAGCAGATGGAGCAGAGGTATGTTTTGGAGGTGGAATAAACAGGATTGACAGATTACAGGAGAGATAAAGGAAAGAGAAATCAAGGAGGACTCTTTATTTTTTGTTTTAAGCAACAACCAGTGCTTAAAACAAAAAATAAGGAATAAAGGGAATGGGGATGAAGAGTGAGAATCAATACTTCTGAGTCAAATATGCTAAGTTTGAGATGTCTATGTTGGGAATGGGGATGAAGAGTGAGAATCAATACTTCTGAGTCAAATATGCTAAGTTTGAGATGTCTATTAGCCAACCAAGTGACTGTGAGTTTGGAGGAAGAGGTCAAAGGTTAAAGATTTAACTTTGGGAGCCACTGACATATGATGGTATTTAAGGCACAAGCCTGGATGAGATCCCCTCGAGTAAGCGTCTACCTGAAATAATACTAGATGAACTAAAAATCTATATGCAAAAATATTATTTGGCAAGCATTCTACACGATCAAGATCCAATGTTAATAAAAACTGATGTCCTATACACTCATCAATTTATTTTAAAGTATTTTAAGCTTCTTGTTAATTTTTGATGTGAGTGAAAAAAGCTTCAAGAGATCTTCACCTGACAGCACTCAGATATTTCAAAATCAGAGGCTTACTGAATGTGTTTCAGGATTTCTATTCTTGAAGGATAAATACGATGAGACTTACAGATAAGTGAGGAAGAAAGTGAAAAATAACTTAAAAAGTTGATGTAATATTAGAAACTTAGAACTTTGTATATGAGAAATTACGCTCTTAGGAGTAATTTCACTGTTCTAAACCTCAGTCTACTCATTTAGAAACTAACATAAGGTTTTATATGTTTGCCATTTGCAAATGTATTGATATATAAATATTAAAGTCCACTAACTTACAAGCATTAGAGGATGGGGACCATGTTATTCATATTTTGCACATAAAGTGCCTAACTTGGTGCCTGGCACAGAATAAATGTTTATTAATGAATGATATAGACTTTTATCATTGAGTTAGTTTTCGTTACTCTCCACCTTACTTCTCCGCTCCCCATAACTACAGAAGTAGTAAAGAGAAAACTCTCAATAAAAAGAAAGAAGTTATATAGAAAAAAATATCATGCAGAAATCCTATTGACAAAGCCATCAGATTCTATGTATCCTCTCAGAGAAATGAACTAATGAGTATACTAAATATACTTAATATTTGTCCAGAAAATATAAATCTGAAAAAGAAAGGCTGCCAAGAAGGAAGCAATATTCGTTGACTGGCACCTCTCTTGTCCCACTCTATTCTAGTCTCCATACTGCAGCCAGGAATTTGAAATTACAATATCTGAATATTTCCTGCTCCTGATTAAAACCTTTTAATAGTTCTTCATTGTTCTTTGGATAAAGCCCCAACAAGCCAAACAAGGCCCCATGTAACCTGACCCTGCCTGCCTCCCCAGCCTCCTGGACTACTGCTCTCCAGATCTAAGGTATTTGGGGACCGACTGCCCGAGGACCTTTGCACATACTTCCTTCCTGCTCTGCTCAGAATGCTGTTCTCGGTCTCCTCCTGGCCCGATGCCTGCTTCTCTTCCAGGTCTCAGGTAAAAGATCCTACACTCAGAGAAGCTTTCTCCAAGTTCCCAGACTAATAGGTCCCCCTGGTACATCTCCTTGTGTGCCACAGTTGTAAGCAATTAATGTGTCACACTGTTATTTCTAGACTGTAAGCAAGGAGAAGGCTATTATGACCTCATTACTGGTCTGGCACAGTGCCTGGCATATCAGAAGCACCAGATTTTTGACAATGGCAAAATGTCATCAAATGTCAACAGATAAAATTTTCATTACTAACAAAAGAAATGTCATTTCCTAAATTAATAACTTCCTTGAAATGATATGTACACTAATCTTACATTACAATTCAAGTAAAATATGTTAAAGCTTAATAAAGTATTTCAAAATTCAATGTTTAATACTGTAATTTCTTAAACTATGTAAAGTCTTTTTCTAATTTCAAGTATATTAATATCTAGAGAAAAACAACCCAGAAATCTAAGATTTAGAAGTAGGAGTCACAGCTTTAAAATTTTCTCAAAGCAAAAAATAGAAAAAAAGTCACCAACGATCGGTGAATATAAAAACTAAAATAGTAATAGCAGGTATATAAATGAAATTAAGGTGAAGACAAGCTAACGTATCAGATAATTCATAACACTTTTCTCAGAGAGCCTTAAGTAACTTTTTAATCATATTTCCATTGAATACTTTTTATGATGCAAATGTTTTTAGTATCTTGTCATATGAAATAGAACTAGATTAAGTTGATTTGTTACTACAGTGTTATCTAAATGTTCTTAAGTATTTTTCAGGTGTGTTCTGGGCCCCAACACATCTGAAGGCACAAATTGTTCTTCTGCATTTTATCACAAGGCTTACTATGGTATTTTGCAGAACAAATATATGCTCAGTATACATTAACAGCTACCCAGTATTTTAAACATCTCTTTTAAAGATAGCTATAGATTTCATAGTTTAATCTCTTCTCTCTCTTTTAAATATGTCAATTTAAGAACTGGACAGACTTAAATTCTAAAAAGGGAGATTTGCGTAGGGGAAAGAAAATTACATATTTTTAGATTTGCATATTAATTCAGAAAACAATTTAGTACTGTTTATCTTAAAAGAAAATAAAATCTCAAGAGGAAGAATACTAACAACATAGGTCTTATAAAAGAGAATATAATGTAGTTGAGGTAACGATGTCAATTTTTTTGAATGAAGAGAAATTAAAAACAAACTTCCATATTTACTAGGAAAAACACTGCAAATTAACTTTGAATCTAGGAACTGAATAGGAAGAATGAGGAATAATGGCTGTTGGTTGTTTTTGGTAGACTTTTAATTCCATTGCACATTTCTGAGTAAGCAAAATGGAGTCTTACCTGTTATTCTCTCTCTCTTTACTAGGTGACTGTTCTCTTTTCTCCATGTACTATTTCTCTTCACTTATCCTGCTTCTTCCCTTGACTTTTCTTTTCCTTACCCCAGTCATCTCCTTCTCCTAGGCTTTAGGCCAAATCTGATGTTTGTTCTACATAATTTCCTACTCTCCTAAATTTCTAGGGAGAAGATTCAGACTCTTCGCTAACCTCCTGTCACTGCTCAGGGCTTCATTAAGGTCTTTGTCCAAGTCAGTTGAGAAGAGATTATTATCCCAGGTTCCTTTCTAGTCCCTCCACCTCAAAATCTGCTTGCCTCTATTCTTCCATTAAAAGGTAGTATTATTGTTACTCATTTAAAACGGGCATAGAAACTGATGAAAATGTTTTTTTTCAATAAGCAGAAATACAGTTTCTAAAGAGAGAATTCCCTTTTTCCCAACATCAAACTTCTTAATTTAAGAGTTAAGATATGGAGCTAACAGAGTTAAGAACTGAGCTCTACTGCCAAATTTACCCAACAGTTCTGTGACCTAAACAGCCTAGACCAGTGCTAATAGAATTATAATTGAGAGCCACATGCTTAAGTTTAAATTTTTAGTAGCTATATTTAAAAACAGGTACAATTATTTTTAGTCACATATTTAACCCAATATATCCAAAACATTATCATCTCAACATGTAATTACATAAAAATTACATATTCTTTTTTTGTACTAAGATTTTGAAATCCAACATATATTTTACATTGACATCTCAGTTTGGATGAACCTCATTTCGAGTGCTCAGTGGCCATCTGGGGCTGGTAACTACCGTATTAGACAGCACTGGTCTAGAAATCAGAAGGCATCTGCAACAGGTCTTAATAAGAAACTGGCTTTTCAGTTGCTCTTGACCAAGAGCATTTATTTTAATGCTCTATTTCTTACTCGTGTCATTGCTCTTTCCTATTTAGTGTAAAAAAGAAATCTAAAATATACTGTGATTTTAAAATCAATACATCTAAAATCAAATTTACCATCTTAACCCCCTCAAACAAGTAGCTCGTTATGACCTTCCTGTCTCAGAGGATGATCTTTCATTATCCTGGCTTATAAATCCCGAGTCAACTTTAACATTTTTTCTCCTTTCTATCAAATTATATGATTTGTTCCTTCCTGGTTTCTCTTGTATTCTCTCTCAGTGAAATAAATTTAATTCGGGTCCTATTTGGGTAGAATGATTTGTACTTCAGATATTGGACAACTTCCACTTTGGTCATCGTGCCTCAGATTTTGTTCACTCTATTTAACAACTGTTGAGTGCTTACTATGTGCCAGGCCCAGTTTAAGCTGCTGGTGTTGCAACAATGAACAATACAAATAAAGATCCAGCTCTCACAGAACTACATTCTAGTAGGGAAGAGAATCAATAGGATGCCATGAAGTAATAAATGTTTTGAAGAAACACAAGGCAGAATGTGGAGACAGTGAATGACGGAGGGTGCTATTTTAGAGAAAGTGATCAAGGAAGATCTTTTTGAAGAGTTAAGATTTGAGCAGAGAACTGCACAAAGTGAAGGAACAAGGCCTGCAGATCTGGAGAAAGCAGGTTCTATGTGGGGGGACTGCCAGATGCAAAGGCCTTGAGACAGATTAAGCTTGGTGTGTGTGTTCCAGGAACTCCAGTAGTCCAGTATGACTGTAAAAAAGGAAGGAAGAGAGGGGCAGGAGATGATGTTGGCCATGTAGCCAGAGGCCAAACCATGAGGTTGCTCCAGCTATAGTAAGGGTGTGGATTGTATTCCACAGGTGATAGGAAGCCACTGGAAGGTTTGAAGCAGGAGAGAAACATGATCCAACTTAATATTTGAAGAGCCTCACTTTGCCTGGCTGGAAAATAATTTGTAGGTGGTGAGAGTAGAAGCAGAGAGACCAAATAGATTCCAGTGGCAGTACAGGAGAGAACTGCAAGTGCCTTGGAATTAGGGTGGCAGTGGAGGAAGTGGTGAGAAATGGGCAGACGTACTCTGAAGGCAGAGCAGTAGCAGTAGGAAGTTGACTCTATAGCATGGGAGAGACGAGTCAGGGATGGCCAAGCAGTAAATGGATGGTAGTATCTAGGAACAATGGCTTAGAATGAGTGGTGATGGATGAGTGAGTATGTGGTGTGTATTCAAGAGTTCTCTTTCGGATACTTGTTTAGATATTTATATTGAGATGTCTCTATTTCATCCTCACTTCAATATCGCAGCCATATTAAGCTTCCTAAAACAAAATCTTGAACATGTTATTCCCCTATGCATAAACCTTTAATGGAGTTTTACAGCTTATTGAGTGAATTTTGAACTCCTAAGCCTAGAAGCCAAATTTTTTGCAAAGACCTCTCTCCCCAAGTGTCCCCACCTCTTGTTTTTCTGTATTCCTCACAGACCTGGTAAATAAGAGTGCATGCAACAAAATGTTTGTTGAATTAATAAAAATATTTGTGTTCGTCCTTCATCCTATTCAAGAGTCACACTAAAGCGGATTTCCTCAATAAAGTCCTTCCCAAACGCATTGACTATATTACTCTGTCTCTACTCTACACTCTTTCCTGATAGTATATTGATGAATGTTTAGTAGCTCTCTGAAAAGCAAAGCTCTGATCTGTAGCATTTGCTAATATTTGTGCTGTAAACACCCCCACCACAGATGACTGCAAATCACCAACATGATGTCCCTGAGTACAGAGTTGGAAAGACGTGCGCACAATTGTCTATTGTGATCTGGTAGGAGCCAGTTCCAGCATACCAGTGCTCTTACGGTACAAACTGGCTGGGTCATTTATAACGTCACTTACTGCACAGTGACTTTTATTGTAGGTGTCTGTATACATATCTTCTGTTAGATTGTAAATTTGTGAAGGATAAAAGCTGTGTCATATACATGGCTATTAACCAGCTAAATGACATTGGCGTCACAAAGTTCAAACAGGAGAGTCATATCTAAACTATAACATTCCAATTCTGTGTCTGAATGATCTGTGTATTGCCCAAATTTCTCAGTCCACTGTTCTGAATGAGAGTATTGGAATATGAAGTCATCATATTGGAACCAAAATAAAATTTGCCTTGAAAAAGGAATATATAATGGTATTTTAGGATCATGAATAAGAACTACGATCACAATGGCCTCTATATAATTGCTTCCCTTTAGACAGAGTTGAAAAATAAGAAGGTAGGTCTTCCGCTTTAAAGAATTCTAATGTACACACCAATAAGCCCGGGATAATTAATTAGTTTTGGACTAAAGTGTAATAGTCATTGGTAAAGAAAAAAAATGAACACAGTGAAATATTAAAAGAAAACTGAAGATATGAAATTAGACTCCAATTGGAGCCCAGAATGAAAATAACAGCTTTTGGAAAATGAAATGCTTATGCTTTTCCATTTTTTGTCAGGTAAGCCATGAAGGTTAGTTTAAATCAAATTTAACTCTCCAGAGTTTAAAATTCACATAAAAGACAAATTATATTATTTCTTCTTTGCTCCAAGTAGGATAAAATAAAGGTAAGTTAAGGCACAAAACGGGGGTCAGGGCTGGGATGGAGGGTATAAGGAATGGGGTTTAGCACGAGCCAGGCAAGTGGAAAGTGGTAGTGCAGGCATCAGAGCACAGGCGCTAGGAATCCATCCAAAAGAGTTATGAAAACAAGATCCAAAGGGCCAAGGAGGAGGGGTCCTTTGTCCATAACTAAGTTCCATTAAAAAGACCACTATGATTTTTTGACATCTCATACGTCTGGAAAGAGTGAAACCTTGCTAACACAATACCCGCGTCCACCTTAATGTGGAATGCTTTGTTCAGTTATTTCCTTAACTTTCTTCAGGTACAGACAATGCCGGAGTACGAAAGCTATTGCTAGTTTATCTACAGTGATGGGTATGCCCTATATATTTTAGAAGTGGAGAGAAAGGAAGATACTATAATTCAAGAAATGGCTGATGGCACAAAACAGCACAGAAAAGTTCTGCTTTGTAGGCAGTTAATTGCTGGTTATCTTGACATTTTTGGTTAATCTGCATTGAAAACTGATTTAAAAATTCTTTCTGTAAAGCTGTTAAAATGTAATTGGAACCAATATGCAATAAATTATTTTATAACACATAGAACTAGATAGAACAAGACGCAAAGCACTATGTTCTCTCAGGAATGAACAATGTAGAATAGACAACCCCTCTCCCTGCCTAAAAAAAGAAGAAAAAGAAAGCATGGATGAAATCTGACAACTGAATATGATATAGATTAAATGAATAATGAATAAAATAACAATAGAAAATAGGTGGGAGAAGTGGTGGGCCCTCTTTACAGACAAAAAAATGTCTAAGTTTAATACTTTCTGATTGAAAAACAAGCCAGACCTTTAGGGATGTTTTTCAGTTTTATCATATAATTGAACTGGTTAAATCTTCCTAGGTACAGAAGATCACAGGGGAGTGGTGCCACTGTATGCAGTGACATCTGTCCTTTTCAGTGCCTAAGGGATGCCTGGCTTCTAGTGAAGAGCTCTTTTCCTGTTCTTATTTTTGTCTGGGTTTCAAAAGTTCAAATTTATTCACAAAAGCTCATATGTATACACGTGTATGTATATTCCTTTTTCAGAATAACATAAATTATTATGAAATACCAGACACAAATTGGCAGGCCCCCAGTACTCCTGAAAGACACTGCATGTGAACCTATGTAACAAATTGTCTTACCCCCCCAAAAAATCTGTTATTTGGAAGTTCATCGTGATCACAAATAGAAAGATAATAGTGGATTTCTAGCACGAAATTACTGAGCTCCTTCTCGTCCAAGTTCTGCACTGGCTGATTGACTGGTGACTCATGCAGGCAGTCCTACTTAATTACTGGCTTTGCAGGAGAATGCTAAGAATTCATAAATTTAGAAGTTGTGTAAATGAGTAAAAATGTGCATATTCTCTTAATTATAGTGATAAATGCTCTGGAAAAAAGCAAGCATGACATAAGAAGACAAAGTTAGGCATATCACCACCTTTTGTTTATGTCATTTCGAAGCATAACAGGCAACATCTGCTGATGAGAAAGACATAAATCGCTCATTTCTGGTAAGTGGTTTTAGGCAATCAGGATATAAGTAATAAATTTTACCTTTTGTTTCCCAAATGGTATCTACTGGCTCGAGAAAAAATTTTATACTTTCAAAAAATAGGTAACTTTTCCATTTAAAATCTCTAATGTGTTCAGTTCAAATATTCAATCAAAAAAACTGTAAATTCTTCTCAGTATTTAAGACTGTATGTATAAAATAATTATTTAGCACAATTCATAAGTTTATAAATATGTCTCCTTGATTTTATACATCTAAAAAATTTTAGGACGCACTCTTCTAGTTGCTAGATGGGATGCTGCCCAATTCACAAATCGCTTAATTAAAGCCAATTAGATCTTCAAAAAAAATTTAAGTTTGCTTTATGAAAAATAACAAAATACAGTGAATTAACATACATGTTTTATAATACTTTCCTAGCCAAAGCATGCCAAGGAAAATGAAACTTCGTAAGGTACAGACTATTACTAATTACCTGGCTTAAGAGGTCTTCTACTTTCTTCTGCCATGAATCCCTGGCTGCATTTTTCTCTCGCTCTTTTAACTGCAAAAGCTGAGACATTGCTGACTTCTTATCCTCTTCATGTTGAAGCCTTAACTCTTCACGAAGTTTAGAACACTCTTGTCTAAAATAAGACAAATGCATTTACTTTTTAAAGAGAATTATTTTTCTCAATAACTGTAGAATAATTGTTTACATGTTTTCTAAGCATTCAATTAATCCTTAAAAGTCAACTCAGAGTAAGAGTTATTTTCTAGTTAGCGCAATAAGCTAAATTGTAACTTACCCAAAATTACAGATTTATCAGTTTATCAATAGCAGAATAAGCACTAGAACAAATTAGTCTTCTGACCTCAGGTTAATACTCTGCCTATTTTATATTCCAGGAAGTGAAATCAGAAAAAGTAATCTGTATTCAAGTGAAAAAAAAAAAAAAAGAATTCCAATTTCTCTTCCATCTAATCATGGGAAAAATTCATCAACAGTAATACAATATAAGCCACAGAACAGAAAATCATTTTCTGCATATCTGTATTCATAAGATTACATTACAGAGTAAAATGTACCTAAGGTTTTCGGTCCATTTTATTTCTAAGTCATGGGCCATTTTGTCCACTCTGAGCTTCTCCTCTTCTTTCACAGCAGCAAGTGTTTCTTCATGCTGTTGCCTTTCCTGTTCCAGCTCACCCTGGAGAATAAAAACTTTTCAGTGAACACTATTCTTCACAAGCAAAGTCACTGCTGGTTATTTCAAGTAAGCAGAGTGCTTGCACTATAACTTTTAAATTCCTACAGCACAGTAATTGATAGTGCTATCTATGACAATTACTTGAGATTTTCTGACAATAAAATATACGGTACGCATTTTATATCTTAAATGCCCTTGTCCAAAGTGTCTTTTATTAAAATTTATAATTTAAAACATTATTTTAAATAGTTTATAGTCAGCATAATAATCTTAACTAAACTTCCCATATCGTGTATCTATTACTCAATTATCTTCACAATGTATACACATTACAAATTCATTCATATTCATATTCAAAAGTATGCTATTCAAAGCTTAAGCATTACAGCATCATAATCGTTGACATGATTAAAATAATTATGAGAAATTTAGGCAACTGAGTATCTTTATTATATAACTTCAAACCAGTGGTCCATGTCTTTAGTGTTACAGTCATATGATACGATATACATGAAATCTCTCTAGATTAGCATAAATCAAGTGGCTCTCCAGAGCCTGGGGCTGGAGGTGACCTTTTTGGACAACACTGGCAACCATCGGTCCCTGACAGCAGCGTAACTATTCTTAGGGTACGAGAGAAGACTGGATGACAGTTCATGCTTCTGTTATCACAATGACCCTTTCTGGATCACCCACTGGCTTGCTGCATGTGACAGAGCAGTTGTTGAGGGGTGCATCCCAGATTAATGGTAAAGAAGCAAGTCACTGTGGAC
>NW_011888824.1:10209770-10218187 GCF_000151845.1 Pteropus vampyrus | reverse complement strand
TCAATTATCTTCACAATGTATACACATTACAAATTCATTCATATTCATATTCAAAAGTATGCTATTCAAAGCTTAAGCATTACAGCATCATAATCGTTGACATGATTAAAATAATTATGAGAAATTTAGGCAACTGAGTATCTTTATTATATAACTTCAAACCAGTGGTCCATGTCTTTAGTGTTACAGTCATATGATACGATATACATGAAATCTCTCTAGATTAGCATAAATCAAGTGGCTCTCCAGAGCCTGGGGCTGGAGGTGACCTTTTTGGACAACACTGGCAACCATCGGTCCCTGACAGCAGCGTAACTATTCTTAGGGTACGAGAGAAGACTGGATGACAGTTCATGCTTCTGTTATCACAATGACCCTTTCTGGATCACCCACTGGCTTGCTGCATGTGACAGAGCAGTTGTTGAGGGGTGCATCCCAGATTAATGGTAAAGAAGCAAGTCACTGTGGACGCTACCCTTCAACATTGTTGACCTGGCTATTAAGCATCAAATACTGAAAAGTGAATTTGGCCATCTTAGCCAAGTGTCCTCTTCACTAAGTGCTCTGTCTCTAGGAACTATTTTTTCCACCAAGGTAGCATTAAATGGAGTAGAATTATTTAAAGTATTCTTCTTTTACTGAATGCCAATCACCTTATTAGACATTACTGGGGTAAGAGGTTTAAAAAAAACAAAACAAAACAAAACAACAACAAAAAAACGTCTTGCTCTTAAGGAACTTACTCAAAGTTGTGGTAAACTGTGATGCAGCACCTATGTTTTCTCACATAAAACTGTCCAGCAGAACAGAAAATGAACAGTTGATACAGTTTTGCTTAAAAATTTTATTATGTTCTACAGTTTGATGGAAGAACAATATAAAGATGAGCAAGGACCTTAAAGAACTCAAATTGAATCCATAAGTCTAATTCTCAGTGCCAGGATGGGGGGTGGAGAGGGAAAGGCAACCAGGAGAAAATGCCCTGAAGGCATGAAACGCACCCAAGCCGGGGCCATAGAACCTCCATGGTGCCGAATCACAACCATCTATGTCCTATCAACATTTGTTAGAAGTATCTCAACTGTTTATTTTTAAGTACATTTTTACTACTTTATATTTTTGTTAAAGCATAGTTGACATACAATAGTATATTAGATTCGGGTATACAACAGAGTGATTCAATATTTACACATATACTTTAGAAAATGATCACAATGATGTCTAGTAATTTCTGTCACCATATTTACTACCTTAAGATATAATTTTTGTTATTTTTGACAATGGAAAAAACACCTCTTAATTCAGCTGACTCAGCTTTATGCCGCAGAATGCCATAAATGAGGTTATAGTCAATATGTTTGGTAATGTACCAAGCTGTGCACTATACCAGCTCTAAATTCCAACCTATTCCTTGTTACAAATTAACACCCATATCACATAGTGACTAGGGACAAGTAAACAGAAGAGAAAGGAGATTCAAAGAGAATCAAATAATCTGTTTATTTTGTCACAGAATTTCAAAACAATGTAATTAGTATTCAAAGTTTTATGTATATATAAAATATAATTATATTTTAGATAAAATGTAAGTAAAATTATATATGTGTACCATACACAAACTACATCCCCTAGTTTCTTGTTAACATGTAGCTTTTGAAATATCAATTCTAAGCTAAAAAAATAAAATAAAATTTCACATATTAAATAAAAACAACATTTACTGAATGCTCACTATTTTGCTAAGCACTGTGCTACAAATGTTTTATCTCATTTAATTACTACAGGAGTAGTGTGAAGTATATTATTATTCCCGACCCCTCCAGCGTTGTTCGGATGAGAAAATTGAGGCTTAGAATAAGTACCGTGCTGAAAGTTACACACTAAGTCATAGATCCAAATTCACACTCAACCGGTATGACTTCAGAGCTCATATTCTAAATCACCTCTCTGAAAGAAAAAGAACTTCCTGACTAGTTTTATGTATTCTTTGCTTTACTCTCTCTAAGGCCGTCTAAATATTTGCTCTGATCCATAACAATGGAAGGAGAAAAACAAAGACTTTTGGAGGAAATACGTAGTCACAGAGAATCACTTAGTTGCTATACATGAGAGTTCCAACTCTTATCAGTAAAATAACTGTGCCTACTAATTATGCTCGGTTGAACTGTGACCCCAATATATATGTGGAGGTCCTAATCCCCCAGCACCTCAGAATGTGACCTTATTTGGAAATAAGGTCAGTGCAGATGTTAATTAGTTAAGCTGAGGTCATACCAGAGTAGGGGAGCCCTTAATCCATTATGACTGGTGTCCTTATAGGAAGATGTGAGAACACAGAAAGAATGCCATGTGAAGACAGAGGAAGAGATTGAAATTATGCTGCTATAAAATAAGGAATGCTTGGAGCTACTATGAGCTGGAAAAGGCAAGGAAGGATCTTCCCTTAGAGGTTTAAGAGGGAACATAGCCCTGACAACACCTTGGTTTGGGACTTCCAGCTTCCAGAACTGTGAGAGAGTAAATTCCTGTTGTTTTAAGCCACTCAATTTGAGGTACCTTCTTCCGGCATCCCTAGGAAACGAATACACTAATTATACGCAATGTGATGTTTACAATAACCTTTAAGCAAAATAACTAAATTATATTTTTACCTTGTTGATGTTTAGATTACAGGAAGATTATGAAATTACCTCAACATTTAATAGAACATCCTTGGTCTCCTTCAGCCTGCCTTTAGTCAAGTCAAGCTCATTTTGAAGTCTTTCTTGGGAGTCCTGAAGACTAGCAATGAGTCCTTCCGCAGAGCCCAGACCTTGTTCACTCTTCCTTACCAGATCCTGGAGGCGGCCAATCTGCAAGTAAGGAGAGTACTTTTAATACATCTCATTGTAGTTCACTAGCAGAAATTACATTTGTTTTCTAAAAGTCTTATCTTTAGTTGTAATTTATTAAATGGATCTTTGCTGATGAATCTGGAAGCAGCAAATAATCATGATGGCATTCATCTGCTGGTTTTTGAAAAGCCCTCCTTATTCATGACTTCCTTTTACCATGACAACCATGTACATAAATGGAGACACCTCAAGCTCCCGGGTTCACAAGGATTTCCTGGTTCTATCACATAATCAAGCACCTGTAAAGAGTGATGGATGCAATATAGCAAAGTTTGAGGAAAATATTTTTTGATAAGAATATTTTTTAAACGGCTCTTTGAAAAACAATTACTTATATTTCATACGAGCCCAGTTCTCTGGCTATTTATAAAGGTGATAGATTCAGGTCAATATGGCTAAGCTAGTAAATGTATCATAAATTAGAGTAAGTTGTGATTTCCATGTTTCCATAAAACATGTCTCATAAAATTGTTGAGTTTCTACACTCTTGAAATTAGAAACTAATAATTTATTAAATAAACAGATCCATTCCATCAAATTATGAGAACTAAAATCAGTAAATGAAGTACTTAAGGTCAGCGGACTCCAACCCTTTTGGCACCAGGGACTGGTGCTCCTGTGAGAAGCTAATGCCTAATGATCTGAGGTAGAGCTGAGGTGGCAATATGAACACTGGGGAGCAGCTACAAATCCTAGGAAAATACCATGAAGTAAAAATTTCATTTTTATATAACTGCCGAGCCTATCAAAACTACAAAAACGAAACCTAGTAATTTAAAAATAAATACGGACATCACAAAGAACACTGAGCATTCTCCTTCAACCCCCTCTCTGACTCACAATTCCCTCCCCTCACCTTCCCACATGTGGCCCTCCTGTTCCTTTTCCATACAGATACATGCTGATACTGTATATGTACATGATGAACAATTCTTGTAGTGGTACATCTTGTTAATATCTTTAATAAATGAGCAGGGCAGCTTCTCATTTTCTCTGTGCTTTGAAATAGTTTCATAGCAAAGATTCACCTGTTCCTTAAAAATTTAGTAAAATTCATCCACTAAGCCTCTCTAAATATGTGTTGAACTATTTAATTTCTTTCATGGTTATAACTGGTTTGGTCATGTTGTTTGTCTACTTTGAGTCATTTTAAAAATTTCATTTTCATACAAAGATATATTTTTTCCCAATTTTTAAAAATTTACTAGCATATCTGCACACAGTATTCATTTCATTTACATGTTTTAAAATGTTCTCTGTCACTGTATCTATATCCCCTTTCTCTATTCAATATTGCTTGTTTGTATCTTTTCTACTTTTGATCTGGTTTGCCATAGTATATATTATAGTAGTGGGTGAATGAATGTAAGGAAAGCGTCTGTAACAAACTTGAAAGAGCAATGAACTTAGCAGAAAAATCTAGTTTCAAGTTCTGGGTCTGCCCTTGTAAAATAGGAGTAATAATGTACCTCAGAATTATTATAATTAAATTCAAGGATATATGGGAATAATGTACCTCAGAATTATTATAATTAAATTCAAGGATATATGGGAAAAGATTCTTTAACCAAAAAGCAACATACAAATATTAGGTACCAATCACTAAGGAAGGGACACCCAAATTTATCATAAACCAGAAAATTTTCTATAAACCAGAAAATTTTCAGATAAGAATTACATGTAGAAAAGCAATACATGAAAACACTTATAAAGAACAGTATTAGAGTTACTATATAAATAAATAGAGGGTCTATTCAGGAAACTAAGAATCTAGACAGAATGTTTATTTAACTAGGCAAAAACTTCAAAATTCTGCACAATTAAATATAAGCAAATAAGTGATGAACATAAATGATTAAAGTTTGTTTTCTAAAACATAATAAAAATAAATATGAGTGCAACATATCTGTTGTCTCCCAATATCAAAATCTCCTGTTGTCAATTGGGGAATCCATCCTGCTTCCGTTTCGGTCCACATGGTCTCAGTGGGACTTTGACCAGAACTCCAGGATTGAAGAGCTTCATCAAAGCGTAAACTAATAAGGTTGTCTCATTCTGTTGGCCACAGGAATTGGTTCAGGGGCAGGCTCATGATGTAAGCTTATCTACTCACAGCGATCTCAGGATTTTTAAAGGAGTTCCTTTACAAAAAAATGTATTTTTCCAGTTGCACATGTACTAAGGAAATATATGATTAACGCATGAGGTCAACAGAAAGAGAGCAAATCCCATTCAACAGAAAAAGAGAAACTGAGTTCCAGTGTCAACAATTTCAGTTCTGAATCTGGTTGTGTTTGATGCTAACATTACCCTTAGATTTTTTAGTCACCTGATTTAATACAGTTCTGTAGGCCAGTTTGAACTGGGATTTCTGCCATGGGCAACAGAGATCAGTATTCAGATTCCCCTTGAGAACGTGAACATTTAGGTTGTGCAGGGAAGTTGAAACCTCCCGGAGTATCTATCCACGCTGTTCTTCTCTAATCCATTCTCCTTGCAGCATAAGAGTTGTTTTTTAATAAATTAAAAATATAGACAGACACAGGTGTAAGCCATGCTCCCAAGTAAGCAGCCACATATTTTAATGAGCACCTTCCACATGCTTCCTGTTTCCCTTAGGATAACATCCAAAAACTTCCGTGGGGCTTCCCAGGCCTCCATAGGATAGCCCCCGTTTCTCTCCAGCCTTGGCTTGGCAACTCTTCACCTCCTTGGACTTTACACTCATTGGGAGGAAGAATGGCACATGGTTAGGAACTGAGTTCTGAAATCATACCACCTGGACTGGAATTCTGGCTTTACCCACTTACTATGTGTCTTTGGCAAGTTATATAAGGACTTAGGAAAGATTACATGAAACAATGCCTGGGACATAGTAAGAACTAAATAAATTATTATTATAGTTGCTAACACACTCCATCTATACTGGCATCCCTCCAATTCCTAGAAACTTCTCATGCCTTAGGGCCCTTGCATAAGCTTTCCTCAGTTTTTTCTTGTGGCAAACCTCTGTTAATCACTTATCATTTTATAATATGCATATGACTTGCAATTACTGTTTTCCATATCTGTCTCTCCAGAATGCTAGGGACCATGCCTGACTTATTCACCACTGTACCCACAGAGCCTAACACAATGCTTTGGTACCTAATATTGAATAAATGCATGAGTCAATAACAGAAAAAGTTCAGATATTCTTACTAGCAATTAAGATGAAATAAAAATCTTTTTATCTCAATCTATAGGTATTTGAGTCCTAAACAGACCTTCATTGCCTTCACTTTATTGACCTTGTATTGTACCAGGGCGGCTGTTAGGCCATATGACACCTCTTGGCACGAGGAGGTAATCCCCTCAGGCCTGGTAGCAGCCCCGGAACGTGGAAAGAGGAGCAAAGATGCTTCTGTGTGAACTAGAAAAAATATTCCTCTTCCTCTAGGCAGACAGCTTTCTGTGGAAATTTATTGTACGTAAATTTCTTGTACGTAAACAGTGAAATTTTGTCAGTAATCTTTAATTATTTGCTTATAGTAAATCCACAGAAATGAAACTGCTGAGTAAAAACACATGCCCATCTTTAAAGCTTTTAAATATGCTGCTAAATTCCTTTCTAGGAAAATTGTACTATTTTATATTTCCATCAGCAGCTTTGAGTGCTTTTTCTTTACTCTTATCAACACTGCATGGCCTCACTTCATTTTTTTATCATTGTTAATTTTACGGTAATGGAAATAGAATCTCATTGATATCATTTCCAGTTTTTAAATTACAGTGATATTAAAATATTTTCATGTTTTTTAGCTTATTAGAAAAATTAGAATATCTGTATTTTTCTTATTATTTTACATACTCTTAAGGTATGAAAGACATGAATTTTTGTTACTCATAAAATTGGCAACTACTTATTCCACCCCTCCCAGTTTTCCTCTCTCTTAATTTTCCTTACGGTGTTTTGATAAACAGGTTTTAGTTTAGCTTTACTGTACAAATATTCTACATTTTTAATTCATGACTTGGCCACCATGTCTCAAAAGGCCTTCTTTGTCCTAAGGTTTGTCACCCATATTTTCATATTTTATACACATTAACTTTCATGATTTGATATTACATTTCAATCCTTAGCCCATCTGGAACTTTTTTGGTACAAGGTTGAAGAAGGAACCTAACTTCACTTTCCTCTCCTCTTCCATTTTGTTTTTGTTTTTTCTATTTGTATTTTTCGATTAGAGTTGACATTCAATATTATTTTATATTAGTTTCAGGTATACAGCATAGTGGTTAGACATTTATATAATTTACAAAATGAATCCCCCAATTAAGTCTAGTACCACACCTGGCACTACACGTAGTTATTAAAACATTATTGCCTATACTCCCTCTGCTGTACTTCATACCCCAGTGACTATTAACTACCAATTTGTTCTTTTCCATTCACATATAGTCTTAAAAGAGCAGTGTCATCCACTATGATTTAATCACACCTAATAACTCTAGCTTCCATCCTACTTTTCTATTAAAACTGTAGAAAGGGCCTCAGAGAATGCTTGATTCAGGTCTCATACTCTGACTTCTAAGCACTGTGTGACATTGTGAAGCACTTTCTCCCTCTTATATATAGTATCTGCTCTCTTGGTTTTCTGGTATCCTTAATCCTCGTTCTCATGCTTCTGATTTCTCCTTCTCACTTTCCCTGGCTCTAAAAAATCAATATTGGTGCTCTTCTTTGTTATCAGCAATTGGTTCTCATTAGCTACCATGGGTGAGGTCTTCTACTTCAGTGGCTTTAAGGGCTACCTACCTTAGCTCCACGCCTGAACTCTCTCAGTTCCAGCTTAGATGTCTTGCTATCACCTCAAAGTCAGCATATCCAAACAATGCAGTGTCTTGCCATTCCAGTATATTTTTCCTCCTATAATTCTTATCTTCCAAAAATGGCATCATTATCTGTCCAAATACTTGAGCTAAACACTTGAGTCACTTTCTACCACTCACCATATCAAGTCTTATAAATTTGATTTTTTAAATAATCCTCTCCACTACCAGTTTTACCTTCCTACTCAGGATGCTAATCATCTCTTGCCTGTACTAATGTAATAGTATCTTAAGTCATCTAACCAACTCTAATCACCAACCCCCTCCACACACAATTCATCCTACTGCCACCAGGGTTCTTTTTCTATGACCATCTGATAGTGTGGTAGTTGCTCCTCTGTTGCTATCACTCCATCATCAGGATAAATTCCACAATTTCTCACGGAAGAAGATTCCCTCGTAACTTAACTTCAACTTTCCTTTTTACCAAATGTATCCTATGGTCAAGTGCAGTAGTTCTTAACTGGGGCCAAGTTTGCCTCCAGAGATAGTATCTAGAGACAGTTTTGGTTGTTACAACCAGAGGGGAAGGGACGGAGTGCACTACTGGCATGCAGTGGGTAGAGGCCAGGGATACTACTAAACATCCTAAAGGATCATCTGGTTCAAAACTGTCAACAGTGCTGAGGCTGAGAGATACTGAACTTTCTA
>NW_011888824.1:10167499-10207955 GCF_000151845.1 Pteropus vampyrus | reverse complement strand
TCAGCCTTGTGAGATCCTGAGCAGAGGACCCAGCTAACCCAAACTTGGACTCCTGCCCCACAAAATTGTGAGATAATAAACAGGTGTTGTTTTAAGCCACTAAGTTTTGTGGAACTTGTTACATAGCAACAGAAAACTAATACTCTTATTTATTTATAGGAAGTTTAGTTTTCAATGATGAGTTTTATGCATTCAACAAATATTTCATTCACAAATATTTACTGATCTGCTACCATGTGTCAGGCAGAATATCAACAGTAATATAACATTTTATAAAAAACAAATCTAGATGATTTTCATTTTAACCAAGTACTGAACTATATATATTCTTAAAAAGCTATGTCCAGAAGAAAATTTACATCTTAAATGTTATAAGAACGTTTAAAAAGACTATACTAGTCAGAGTTATTGGCCATTCAGCCTAGTATTTTATCTTCGAAGGTGATCCCAAATAACATTTCATAGGAAAACAGGTTTATCCTCCACCTGAAATTTTTAGACTCACTAAGCTTCCCTTAATATCCTGAGTTTGGCATTCATGAATTTATCATCTAAACCCATAGTTGACCCATTCATATATTTAGGCTGCATCACTTGTAAGGGTATCAAGATACATCAATTTATGAAATAGTACATTCTTTAATTTTTTCTAAAACAATCACTGTCTATATGAAGTGCCCCATAATTCATTCCTTCTTTCCATGGATATACCTACTTTCTAGCCAATAAATATAAATGGAATGAACTTTCTATTCAAAAGGCAAAAACTTCGGACTAGATAATTTTTAAAATGCAGCTGTATGTAGTTGGTAAGAAGCACACATAAATATAACAATATAGAGAAATGGAAAGTCAGTGGATGGAAAAAGACATATTGGTCATATCAAGCTAAAAGAAAGTTGGTTATGCAACATCAGACAAAACAAACCAAGCTAAAAAGTATGATTCATTAAGTAGCTAAAACAATTTTATATTTCTATGCGCATTACAAAGCCTCTAAATATACAAAGCAAAAATTGACAGACTGTAAGGAGAAATAAACAAATCCGCCATCATAATATCAATTTTTAATAATTGATCAAGAAGTTAAAATAAAAAAATACAGAATTTCTGAAGAAAATAGCTCAAAATCTTGATTTAATGAACAGGCACACACATTACATTGCATTGAACACCTGGGTGCACCAAGAACATTAAATTTCTTTCATGTGCTAGGTTACAATGCTAGCCTTAAGAAGTTTCAAAAACTGTTTTCATACAAACCATAATTTCTAACCACAAAGCAAAAAAAGCATTTCAATCTCATAAACTCTTCCGCAGAACAGAAAAGGGAGTAAGTCCTACTTCATTTTATGAGGTAGTAATATCTTGATTCCAAAACCAGAAAAGAATGGCGTAAAAAGGAAAAGCACAATCTTACTCAAACCTAGCCTCAAAAATCCTAAAATAAATATTAGCAAACTAAATCTAGTATTATACAAAAAGGATATATTTCATGACTGATTAGGATTTATTCTAGAAATCCAACATTAATGTAATATTAGAAATTGATTAATATAAGGTATACATTAACAGATTAAAGGAAAAAGTATGATCTCAATAGGTGCAGAAAAATCAACATCAATTAGTGATTTTTTTAAATTAGGAAACTAGAATTACAAGAAATTTTCCTAAACCTGGTAAAGATCATTTATAAAAGAAAACTTTAGAGAAGCATCATAACTAACTATGAAATGTTGACATCCTTTACTTTAAGAGCAAGAAACAAAACAAGAATGCTTATTATCTCTGGAGCGCCTAGTCTGCAAAGGAGGACAAGAAAAAAGATGTTCCAGGCTGAAGGAAAGGCAGGTAGGCGCACACGGAGAAGTGAGCCAGGCAGATTCTTGGGAAGCCATCCGAACAGGGCGCCAAACTTTTGACAGAGTGCTAAAATATACTTGGGAATATATCAAGAAGTAAAAGCAATTACATATTTATTAGAACTCTACTTAGTGAGATTATTGTATGCAGGTTTGAAAGGTACTTAAGCCATTCCGAACTTAGAACTCCAGGGGACCTGTGCGAGAAACACAGATGGTCACTAATCTGCCTTCTAAAGACAACGGGACACCATACCCACCAAGACTGTGTTCTGTCAAGAGAGGGATGCAAATCTGGAGCCAGTGGGGGGTTATCTTGGACAACAGAAGAGAGGCTGAGCTAATAATACCAATAACAATCTTAATTCTCTATCCTTCCCAAATGATACTTTCTCTGGATGAATGTCTGAATTAAAGAATTATTAGCTTGCACAGGAACACCTGTGTTTTGGTGTGGTTTCTGTGTGCAGAAGCAGAGTGAGGAGAAAGCAGGGCTTAAAGACTGGTGGGAGAAGATGACGTTAGTGAGGTAGGAACAGCTGACAAGAAGTGTCAAGACACAATTTTGTTTTAGGAAGATCATTCTACAATCCGCAGGAAGCGTGAACTGAAATGAAAGGAAAAGAGGACAGTAGGGAGGCTGTTTGAAGGCACAGGTGAACCAGGGCAAAAGAGAGAAAAGGATGGAACATACAATATTATGATTTTAAATTGTCTTTATAATTATTTTATTCACAACTTTTTGATTTATCACATTTTTATTATATCCTATTCTTAGACTTTTCCAGGCTAAACAATACTATTCTCATGTAGCATTTAAAGTATTTTAGATAGCACTATCTAGAACTTGTAACATCTTTTTCAAATGGATATAGAGAATATTAAGCAGACGTTTTGCAAAAGGGTAGAGAAACCTTTGTTTTCCTTCCTGTAGAGTGATGTTCTCCTTTGTTTTGCTGTTTCCTCTAAAAGCACCTGGGCCTGATGTTTTTGGTAGCAAGCTTTTATCTGGTGAGACATAACCAATGTACTATGAATAATTCAGCATTTTTAAAAATTATTTTTCCTCTAGACGTTACCTTCACGGAGGCTCACCTACTTATGCAATGTTACCAAATAGATCTTATCATTAAGTCATAACATAGTTGACAGGTCTAGAGAATTCTTGCCTCTTGATTGGCTGTATTCAGCTTGTGTTCCAGTTCCTTCTTCAGGTTTTCTAGCTCTTGCTGAAGCTGATTTTTATCCTCTTCCAGGTTTAGTTTCTCCTTTTTATAATGTTCCTCCAATTCCTTAAGAAAAAATAATTTTTAGAAAATTAACAAATTTTCAAATATGGTATACTTCAAAGACTCAAAGAAAAAGTCTATTCTGTTTATATTTTAATATTTTACTCTTCAAATTAGCCTTACCTATAATTAAAAATATCAGAATTAATAGTAAATCTAATTAATCCTAAGGGCTTAAATTCTATCATTCTGAATCACTTATGATATAGTGGTTAAATAATTTTTTAAATGGTAAGAATATTTGATCTGGATAAAGTTATAGTCAAAAAACCAGAAATGCACAATATAAATGACAATTTGTGGAGATAAGTAAAAAATTCTATCTCTTTAATTCAGAATTTTTACATTAAAAAAAAAATCCAGTAGCACTTCTGGAACTCAGTACTAGACTGGAACATAGCCAAGGATTATTAACAAGTACAAAATCAAGACATCTGAAGAGCAATGCCAGTAAAATTGATACTTACTGAAGAACATCTACTAATACCTGGGATACAGTTACCATAAGACAAGGTGCTTGCCCTTAATAAGCTCATGGCATCAAGCAATTAAAAAAAGAGTGATTAAGATTTGACCTACAGGAGGAGTATATGAGTGTACAGATGGGGAACTGATAAGTTCTAGCTTGGTGGGGAAACTGTCACAGAGAAAGCAATTCCTAAGTATATTCTGGAGGAGTGCACCGGTAAGAAAAGCAAGAGGGAAATATGTAACATTCTAGGCAGAAGACAAAACATGTACAAAAAGCCATGGAGGTACAAAAGAGCACAGTATGTCACAAGTAGTTTAAAACTTTAAAGGTGAGAAGAGTAAAAAAGAGGGTTCTGTGTTGGGAGTCCCCAAAACAAACTCCAGGTTTTATGATTTGCTGAGATGACTCACAGGACTCAGCATATAGTCATTCATACGGCTATGATTTCTCACAGCAAAAGGATGCAAAACACAATCAGCAAAGGGAAAAGGTGCATGAGGCAAAGTGCAGGAAAGCAGGCACAAGCGTCCAAGTTTCCGCTCACACGAGACTCTACAGCAAGTTGTGACACCACATGTGAAATACTGTTTATCAAGAAATTTCATGAGATACTCAATGCTCAGTGTTTTATTGGGGGCTGGTCACGTGGGACACCTGACTAGCATGTAGCAAAATTCCAGCCTCAGAGAAGCAAAGCAGAAACCATACTGTTTGTAAAAAAAGGTTCAGGTACAGTGAGCCAGTCTTCTCAGGGAAGAGTGGTAAAACCCTCCAAAAATTCAAGTTCCCAGATGCCAGCCAGGGGCCAGTCTTGCAGCATGCCTTTCTAAGGATGTGCTAAAACTCTTTTCTGCATGGATTCTCTGTATATTCACTTGCAAACGGGATGGGTGAATGTGAGTTATAAAGAAAAATATACAGTAGCCCTCCCTTTTCTGCAATTTCGCTTTCTGCGGTTTCAGTTACCTGCATTCAGCCACAGTCTGAAAATATTAAATGGAAAATTCCACAAACAATTCCTAAGTTTTAAACAGCACTGTTCTGAGTAGCATGATGAAAGCTTGTGCCCTCCCGTTCAGTCCTGCCCCCGATGTAAATTATCCTTTTGTCCAGTACATCTACACTGTATTGCCACCCGCCTGTTAGTCACTGGCTCAGTTATCAGATCGACTGTCTGGTATTGCAGTGCTTATCTTCAAGTAATCCTTATTTTACTTAAGAATGGCCCCAAAGCCATTCACATAACTATTATGGAATAGTTATAATTGTTTTTATTTTATTATTGTTGTTAATTTCTTACTGTGCCTAATTTACAAATTAAATTTTATCATAGGTATGTATGTATAGGGAAAAACAGTATACGTAGAGTTCGATACTATCCGCAGTTTCTGGCATCCACTGGGGAGGGGGTCTTTGGAACATATCCCCTGCAAATAAAGGGAGACTATTCTAATCCTTTTAGATAACTAAGTCATAAGGAATGGAGAAGTCACCTTTAGTTAAATGTTCTTTAAAAGGTAATTTGACACTGGAGAGACTATTCTGGAAGGAAGCTGATTTTAGCTTAGCTTCAGACATGAGCAAGTTAGGCAAGAGAGGAACAAAGCAGCAAGTGATAAGTTCTTTTGAGAAAAAAGAAGGATACGGATAAGGCTATCATGAAAAGTTTGGACTATGCTCACGTACAGGAAATTTATGTCATCTGTCTTATGGCAATCATGTTTTACATAAAAACTGTATAAGACATATAAGTGGCTTAAAGCAGATTTTTTAGGTGGCTCAGAAACTGAAATTTAACAGGTGAAGAAGGAATTAGGCGTGAACTACACAGGCAAAAGTGATACTGATAAAAGATGCCTTGATTCTAATGCTTAGGACTACTTAATATAGAGGAATAAAGAGAGGTAAAAGGCAGTACACCTGCAATTTAAAAATTCAAATAAGAGAGGAAAATAAGGTGATAAAGGAATGTAGAAATGGAAAATAATAACAAAAAATAGCTATGGAAGAGATTACTGAAGCAGCAGCTTCCACTGAATACTTTACTATAAAACCCTGAACACTTAATGCATACACTCAGACTTGGTAAGCAGGCACACATACTGAAATTAAAGCTGCACAAACTGGCCCTGGAATAGTGGGCAACCGAGAAAATGACAACCATCATTTTGAGAAATAATTTATTCTTAAGTTTTCTCCCCAGATACATAAACATATAATAAATAGTACATTTCGATGGAAATAACATTCTAACAGGAAGTTTTATTTGAATTTTTAATTAAGTAAGCTTAGGTGTTGAATATTTTTTCCAACTAGTTGTCACAAAAGGAAGGGACTGAGAGGCAGAAGATCTCAGTTGACATCCTACCTCTTCCATTTACTCGGTTTGAGGCTTTAAGTAAATTGTTAGGTTTATGAAACCTATTTCATCATCTATATAATAAAGTAATAAGGAATATATAAAAAAGTTCTTAGCAAACTTTAAAGTGCTATTATATAAAACATATAACAACCATCATTAATACATGCATACATGATGTGGTGGTCAAATGCTTTAGGGTTTGATATCTGAGACCTGAGCTCAAGGCCTGACTCATTCTTACTACTTGCATGTGCTTGAGCAAGTATTTAACACCTCTGGGCCTTCGTATCCTCTTCAGTAAAATGGGAATAACAGTGTTATAAAGATTAAACAAAAAAAGGATTAAACACAAAGCATCACTGGCATGTCTGGCACACAGTACGAAACACTAATATTTATTTATCACCATATGATAGGACATGTCTGGGTTCTTAATACTATCTCACTTAACCCTCACAGGAACATTATAAGATGGGTCTTATCTTCCTCTGTCAGATGAGGAGCCTGAGGCATAGCTTTTGGGTTCCAAGATAAGACAGGAAGCAAAAAGCTCAGTTAAGACCCAGACTTGTCAGACACCTTGCTTTTTCTACAGTGCAATAGTGTCTGTCAGTGTATTACTGTTAGCAAGCTGATTACTTAGCTGAGGAAAAACAAAACAAAACAAAACAAATCAAATCATTTTCCCAGGAAATAAATCTGACTAGAGGGAAAAAAGTGCTTCATCTAGTTGAGGCCTCCTGCGGAGCACACCTGTGTTGTTATCTCAAGAAGAGACAGCTCAGGATCAAAAGAGTGTTTCTGTTATGGTTTATACAAAGCAGAAATGCCACATTTCAACTTCATAAACTACATCCCATATTAAGAGCTTTTATGTATGTTACTTTCTGAACCCAGATTTACAGAGTGATTACAAGACAGCACCGTCAAAATGAAGCAGCTCATCACTCCACAACAGAAGTCAGGCTGGGCCATTTCAGGAACCCCTCTGGTTTACCATGCAGTCCCAAAGTGAATTTTTACTTACCATTTGTAGCTTTTTCTTATCCCTAACTACATTACTATGGACAGCCTCAATTGCCATATGGTGCTTCCAGGCCAATTCTTCCAAAGTCTTAGAATGGGCCTCGTTTAATTGAGCCACCTCTCCTTCCAATCTATTTTGCAGGTTTTTTAGCTCCATCTCATAATATTCTTGCTGAGTTTTCTTTGCTTCATTTACTTTCTAAAATTAAAACAAATAAAGATCAATGTTTGGCACCTGCTATTTTCATTACTACTTTTAGTACTCTGAATACTCGGTAAATACGTAAACTCAAATGAACCGTGTGCTACAGGATTTAGACTATGGAACATGAGAATAATACATCATTGATGTTCTCAAAAAATGTCAGGGTGGCACAGGCAAAATAAATAACTTTAAAGCAAGTGATAAAATAGACTATTATTAGGTTAGAACCCAGTGTGAGGTAGCGCATCTGCTAGCTTAGGAGAGAAAGGTTTCTTGTATGTCAAAGCTGTACACAAATGGCTTACCAATTTATCCAAATGATATTCAGTACGATTTTATCGATTGCCAATTATATGCCTTTTAAGCATTCACAGTCTAATGACGAAAAAAAGTCAAAAGACAGTGGCAATACAATTTTATAAGTTCTATGAAAGGAGCGTGCAGTGTGCTGATAGTACACAGGCGAGGAGCGTAAACTGGATTGGGTGGGAAAGGATGTGTGTGGTATGTGTGTGAGAGAGAGAGAGAGAGTGTGTGTGTGTGTGTGTGTGTGTGTAAGAGAGGGAGAGTGACATTAGGGAAGGCTTTTCAGAAGAGAAAACATCTGAGTTGATGATGACACGTTCTCTAATTTAAAGTCTTACAAGCACATCAGGAAACTAGAGATGAGAAAATTGCAAACCTAAATCTGGTGTCAAAAGCTTGCATTCATAACCATTTATAGCATTTTGAAAGATGAGAGGTAGTTAAACAGGTGACGAAGTTTATGTAGATAGGAAGTCCATGCAGCTAAGCAGTGTGGATAAGAACATAAGATACAAGGCTGGGAGTGGTGAGGGATGAGGATCAGAAACAGGCAGGAGTCGAATGATGAGAAGGGGTCTTTTATGCTAAGAACTCTGGATTTTATTCTAATGGAAATGAGAAAGCACTGAAATTTAATTTAAAAACATATTTTTAAAAACGTTCATCTTGACAGCAGGCTAGACTGAAGGCAGGGAGAGCAGCTAGGAGGTTGTAACTGTAATCCAGGCAAGAAATGACAGGTGCTTAAATCTAGGATCTGTGAATGGGTATCAAGAGAAGAGGATGGAATAAAAATACATTAAGGGAGTAGAACCTTTAGGACTTGGTAACAGATAAGGGTGTTAAGGAAACAATAATAAAAAATAACTCCCAAGGTTCTGATTTACCAAACTATTTAGACTATTTGCTATTTGTTGAAAAAAGGAGTAAAAGAAATACAGTTCTCTTGAGGGGACAAAGTTCTAGGGATGCTGATTTGGCATGTTTGTGAGAAACACAGATATCCGGCGGAGTTAGACACATTAAGACTCAAGTTCAGCAGAATGATCTGGCCTAGATCAACAGATTTGGGAGCTATCACTGAAAAAATGACAGCTGATGTTCCTGGAATGGATGAGCTTGTGGAATGAGATGAAAACGCTAGGGAACGCCAATGGTAAGGCAACAAATGGAGAAGGGAAGCTCACAAACAAGACGGCATGGGCAGGGCAACAGAAGGAAAGTGTGAGAGAATGTGAAATACCAAAAGAGAGATGATGTAAATCAGAGAGGAGTAAGTACCACAGTAAGACAAGATCCGCCAAGTCCAGCAACCAGGATGTCACTGGAGGCTGAGGCAAACGCAGGTTCTGTGGATTGGTGGTAAGAGAAACCAGACTGCACCCGGGGAAGGAGTGAATGGGAGGTGAGCAAGGGGCAAGGAGAACAAACATTTTTCAGTATGGTTGGTTGCTGAGGGAAGGAGAAAGAGTGTCCAGAACTCCCACTTGGTATTGTAGATATCTGAAAAATTGGAATAAATATTCAGCAATTACTCTACAAATGATAAGTCTTACTTGTTTAATCTAGAAATTCAATATACTGGCATATAAATTTTCAGAGCTTGATGCTTGTCGTCTTCTTTATTTTTATAAAGATTTCCTAGGTATATATGTGATATGTTTCACTCATAAAAAAACAAATTTGATGAACCATAAACATACATTCCACTGAAATAAGTTTATTCAATTTCTGACTTTAAACACGTTGTGATGTCTTAAGTTTTTACATTCAAACTGGTTTTAACAAGATCTTGAACATATACATGATATGGGACAATCCAGATTAATATCTTTTTTTCCTCGAAATAAAAAGAAAAAATTGCTAGAGTTAAGAAATAGACTGTTACCCTGAAGTAGGAATAAAGACTCTAAATCAAATCTGAAAAGGAGGAAAACTGAACTTCTCTCTTCTTTCCTTTCTGAGGGGGTAGCCTCCATTGCTTCTTACCTTCTCCAGTTCCAGAATCTGCTGCTTCTGCTCTTCATCCAGACTCAAGGTTTTGCTTTGCAAAAAAGCTCTTTCTTCTTCAAGTTGAGATAATTTCTCATTGGCCCTTGATTTCTCTGATTCTAGATCTTTAATTGTAACCTCCTGGGTCATTTGAGTTGCTTGAAGCATTCCAATATGACCTACTCCCCCAAAAGAAAATCCCTTCAATTTAAAATCTGTTGCACTGTGGTATAAACAGTCTATATTTAATGACACAATTGTATTTAATACCTAAGTAAAATTAATGGTCTGCATGTATAAATATTACTTTGATTTTTTTCTCACGAATTCTAACATAAAGAGGAAGAAATCTATACACAGGGGTAAAAATGGCAACAGTTTAGCTGAAACTGAATTTGTTTTAGACAAGAGATCTGATGAAGAACAAAGGCGGAGTAAGAGACAGATAACAACAGCAAGGTTATGTAAAAATAAAATAATTAAGTGCTGGCTTTAGCTGAGGAATAAATAACAAGAGCGAAACAAAAAGGAAGAGGGGAAGATGAGGAGAAAGACAGGGAGAGGAAAAGTGAGTATGAGAAAAAGGTCTCAGAAAGCATGTTTTAGGGCAGTTCTCAAAGCACCCCAGACCAGCAGCACCAGCAGCACCTAGGAACTTCAGTACAAAAGGAAGCTCACCCCAGACCTACTGAATCAGGCTCTGAGGTTGGGGTCCAGCATGTGTGGTTGCAAAAGGTCTTCTGGTGATTCTCATCTCATACATGCTAAGTTGAAAAATTATTTCTTTAGGGAAAGTGTAATCTTGGATTCACTGATGAACCAATCAAATTACATGACATTCTCAAAGAACGAGTTCAAATGGCTTCACCCAGCACACTAAACATTCAGGCAAAATGTAACTTCAGAATTGACATGGGTCACCCAGATCCTCCAGTAAGGACTAGGAAATGAGCATGACAGCCACATCAGGATGGGCAACTTAGCTTTAGTATGTAAAATGATCTTTATTAATAAGACACATGAAATGAGGATTCTATAACTTACATATAATTTCATTAATTTAAATACTTTAAAATGCGTGTTTTAAAAGGACAAAGAGCCTTACATTTTTCTTTTAGTGACTTACTAACTGCTAACTCTTAATTTGCCTATAAAAATGTATTTCTAAAAATAAGTTATCATGTCCCTTTTATGATTAATTAATCCTTTTAACATATTTAGAGTCTAAATAATTTTTAAAAATTTCAAGAAAAACCAATTTTGTCTTGAATTAAGATTTAAGTGTTGGCTTTAGCTGAGGAATACACCAAGAACTATAGTCAGACATACTAGCTTTGAGGACAAGATCTGAAGCTTGCAGTTGCAAACGTTCTCTGGCTGCTGCTAGCTCACTTTCCACCTCCTTGTGCTTGCTTAATAAGGCCATCTCCCCCTCTTTGGCATCATCGAGCTGTTTCTGAAGAACCTAAGAAGGATCAAATAGCCATTACTGATATGCAAGAATGATGCTAAGCTAAATAATTCACTTAAATTACAAACAGCTTTCTCTTATTCAAGAGTCACACTTAAGACTGCCTAGTTCTAAAATCTGTTCGGTGACACTTATGACCATTATTAATGAAGGAAAAGGAAAAAACAGATCCAAAGCCCAATATTTTAACTCTCCCAAACCACTTATGGAAAATAATAACATGCTGTTTAAATAAAATCTTTTCATAGAAAATAATCAGCATGATTTTAACTCCTCTTTTTGGACCTTTAACAGCTTTTCAGGCTTTTTTGGGCTGGAAATAAAAATAACTGCAGAATAGCAAAAATTACTCATTCATTGATTTTCTTACAAAGGAAAAGTAGGAAAAAACAAAATGGAAAAAGAAAAAGAAAAGTTAAAATTGTCTAACTGAAAAAGAAAAACTGAGAGAAAAAATCCATGTGTTGGATATAATATACTTTTCTCACCTGAACATTGTTCTCCGCTGTAACAAGTGCTATCTGAAGCTTCTGGCATTTGTCATGGAGACTTCCTGCTTCATCCCGTACCATCTGTAACTCTGTCTTTAATTTCCCTATGGTTTTTCGTAAAATTGCCTCTTGTCCCTGTAATTCTTTTCTAAGATCAGCTTCCTTTTCTTTGCTAGCCTGTAGGTTCTCCGCTGTGAAAAGCTGTGATCTTTTCAAAGTATCAAGCTCATGTTCATAAAAGGACTGAGCTTTACTCAACTTGCCTTCATAATCCTCAATTAGCTTCTTCCGTTCCAGTCTTAGTTCTTCGAGGGTTTTGTTTAAGGCCTCCACCTCCATTCTGTGCAATTCCTCTGCCTTCTCCTGACCCTTATTTACCGAGGCACTGCGATCCTGTTGTGACTTCAACAGCTCTTGGATCTCCCGTCTGTGAGCAGTTCGCAAATCTTCCAATGCTAACCGTTTGTCTTTTTCAAACTGGATTTGGAGTTGTCCAAAACTTCGTAACCTTTCCTCAAATTTCCTTCTAATCTCTTCGACCTCTCTAGACATGGTTACTATGCGTTGGACATGCTGGGCTTCTGCACAAAGTTGCATGTCCTCAACTCTGTGCTTATAAGCTTCAAATTCTGTCAGAGCCTGCTGCTTCATTTTTATGTGCTCTTCTAATGATGCCTCTAAAACTTGAATCTTTCTCTTAAGGTCACACTCCTCTGTTACTTTGCCTTTATACTGCAATATTTTTTCTCTTGTTTCGGCAAGAATTTGTTGGATTTCTTCTTCGTGAGCATCTTTGAGGGCTTGAATTGCAGATTCATGCTCATCATTCTTAGTGTTCAAAGCATATATTACCTGCATGGTTTTAAGGAAGAAGAGAGAAGAATTCAGTGGACCATATTCTTTTCTAACTTGCAGTTAAGTCTTTCATCTGAGCTGACATTTTTCTATGCATTTAATATCGCGTTGGTAAATATTATATACTGAAACTTCATGCATTGTTTTGTACTCATAGGTTGATTTACTTAGCAAATTTTTACCTTAGCATAATCTTAAAATTTGCACTTGAAGACTTTTTTAATTAGGATTTTCAAGCATTCCAAATTAAGAATGTTTTACTACAAACAAAACAGCGAGGAGTAGAGAGAGACAAAGGAGGCCATCTGGCCTATGAGAAAGGAGTTTTCTGTGTGGCCTGGTCTAGCTTCGCGGGGATCAGTAGAAAAGCCTTATAAGAAAGTCTCGGCCCTACACTGGTGTTCTAGAGATTAGAGAGGCTTTGCATGAGTGGAAGCTCTAGGCTCTAAGTTTTCCCAAAGACCTCTTTCACCTGTTTAATCTCCAATATATTTTAAATTTAGTAATTTCCTTTTCTGATTCTTTTGTGGTCCATTTTTAAAGCTGATCCTCATCTCTCTCAAGTGGTCTTCTTACAAAATTCAATTACTTTTCTGCTCACATATACCAAACGCTGTAGTTTTACTCACTGCCTCATTTTCCTCTGCCTCCAAGCAAGGTGGCTTGAGTGTTCTGGGTACCGGTCTTTATTTTCCTTTTAGTCCTTGGGTTTTAATGATTCCATTGAGATTTCCCGAGCCTTAATTCCAAATGATGATATGTTCCCATTCTTCTGTGTTCCCCAACACCCTCCATCATATATCGCTGCGGTTAAACAGAGCAATATTCACGACCACGACTTAAGGCCTAGAGATATGCCCACTTTCTTCTGAAGTAGAAAGAACTGAATGATAATCCAGAAGCTAAAAATCAGTGTCCTAGAGTTTTGCTCATTTGAATGTGATCTTACTCTGGCTTTCGAAATGAGTTCTGGCACCAAATACCAGAAGCTACAATTAAGATGTAAAAGTATTGCCATTTTTGTAGAGAACTTGTTCATGTAACCTGAGGTAATTAAGACAGACTACTTGGCTTTTCACATATCCTGGTAGTTCCAGATCTTACTGCTAAATCTCGGCTGTCACCTGCTAGGCCTTCCGCTGCACTTGCAGAAGGAAGGCACACTGAAGGCCTAGCTCTCTGCTGGGGCTTCATTCTCTTCACACAGGGCTTTGTCTTCCATACCCAGGCCCTTGTCCATATCCTCACTTGTTCTGTTGTAACTATTTTGTGAGATGTTAACTGCACTGGAGGTAAAAAGATTGAGATGAGAGGACCTCATCTGTCTTGACACGGCTCTCCCTTCTCCTGCAAAGTCCACAGAAAAAATATATGCACAGAAGGGAAGTAAATGCTTTTACAGTCTTTTTCTTTTTTCAATAACCCTAATTCCAAACCCCAAGTTATGTCTCCAATGACCTAAACGAGATCCTCATGGAGTAATCTTTTCATTTATACATTTAGGCTTAAAGTTACCCAATAAATCCAGGAAAGTGGTAAGGCTTCCTATTCCCTTCCCCCAGGCTCACACCTGCCTACCATGTTGATGGCCAGAAAAGACTGGAAGGAGCACTAAGGAAAAACAGGCCAACTAGCCAGAGAGAAGTCCATTTGCCGGAATGCCTAGGGCAGAGCTGGTCTACTCCACAGGTCTCAGTTCCCAGGGCAGGTCTGTACACATCCCCTATAAATCCTGCTAAACACATGGAAGAAAAAGAAATAACCCAAAGATATGGAACCCCCAGCAAAACACAAGTCACACCTTTAGCACTCTGCTCCAGGTAATGACCTTAAAAAAACAGTTCATTATGAAATTGCATATAACTGGGGATGAAACAGGAGAGAGAAACAATATGTGAGCTTCCCTTTGTCAACGATTTATAGAAATACTCTTCTCTAGCCTTTGAAGAGTCAGCTCAAGTCCTGTATTCTTTACTAAGTCCTGCAGGGCCACACAAACCCATGGGAATCTATCTTTTCTTTATGTCCGGTACTTCCATTTCCTTACCACCACTCATTCCTGAAACTCTGTTAGAATGATTAAATTTGGCGATCCTAACAACAGGCTGGAAAGCTGTAGGAGGATGTTAAAGAGCCTGGAAAAGTAGCTGAAGCTATAAAAGCACATTAGCACACAAAGGTGTGAATAAAAGGTGAAATTAAAAGAGACAGAGGTAGGAATTACAGCATTAAGTTAGAAAGAACAGACTAAGTAAATAAAACATCAATAAATAATAGGGAAATATTATGGTGAGGAGTTCTATTTTACTTTATATTCTAATCAAGGGGTCAGCAAACAATAGCCTGCAGGTAAAATATAGCTTCTGATTTGTCTCTGAAGTAAAGCTTTATTGGAGCATAGCTATGCCCATTCATTTATGTATAGTAGTTCCCCTTATCTGCAAGAAATACATTCCAAGACTCCCCAGTGAATGCCTGAAACCATGGATAGTCCAGAATCCTATATACACAATATTTTTTCCTATACATTCCTATGATAAAGTTTAATTTATGAATTAGGCACAGTAAGAGTTTAACAACAATAACTAATAATAAAATAGAACAATAACAATATACTGTAATAAAAGTCACGTGAATACGGTCTCTCAAAATATCTTGTTGTACTATATGTATGGCATGGCTACACTGGACAAAGGGATGATTCACATCTCGGGCAGTACGAGTGGGATGACGTGATTTCATCATGCTACTCAGAACAGTGGGCAATTTAAAACTTACAAATTATTTATTTCCATAATTTCCCATTTAATATTTTTGGGTCATGGTTGACCACAGGTAACTGAAATTTCAGAAAGCAAAACCACAGATAAGGGGAGACTACTGTATGGCCTACAGCTGCTTGCCCCTTAAAATAGCAGACTTCTGTTCTGACCTTATCAGACACAAATTGGTAATCATTAATTAGTATCTTTTTCTGAATAATTACTACTTCTTAGTCTAAGGTAATATAAATATTCTGTTCTTTGAACACACAGAAGATATGACCTCAAGTAGCAGAAGTGACCTAAACTGGATTTTGAACTGGTAAATAATTTCTCCAAGCTTCAAGTTTCTCAATGTTAAATAAAGATCATATTTATTCTACTCTAGTAACATCGTTGTTATATGATCAACCTACCTTTGACATTTTTAGAATAATGTTATATAAAGATTTTTTTGAGAAATATAAAGCACTATAAGATGGTAAGGCTTCCTTATCAGTTGTATCATTTATTTATGGAGAGAATGAGATTGTAAAAGAAACTTCAGTAAGTGATCATAATCATTCATAAAATTGACTATTATTTTCCATGTAGGAAAAGAAAACTCACTAACATCTCTTTTCACGAACTATTTTAAAAGACACCCGGAGCCATTTACAGTTTTTCTGGAACTATGAACCATCATGGAACAGGATAGGACAATCATTTTGGCAATTTCATGCAATTTCACAGTTCCACTTTATTCCAATAATGCATAATTTAGTTATAAATTCAGGGTGAATAAACAGTAGTGAATAATTTTTACTTTTTCTATGAAAATTTTCAGATAATCTTACCCACAGATAAAATGAGAAAAATTCTAGATCTTAGTTTTTAAAATGCCACTTAGGTAAAAACAGTTTCTGAAACAGTTCTCATTGTTGTTTGCTATGGACCAAACTGTGTCTCCTCCCCAACCCCACTCCCCAATTCATATGCTGAAGTCCTAATCCCCAATATGATAGTATTTGGAGATGAGGCCTTTGAGAGATAATTACGGTTAGGCATAGTTATAAGGGTGGAGCCTTTGTGATGAGAATAGTGCATTTACACAAGGAGACACCAGAGAGCTTGCTTCCTCTCTTTCCCATGCGAAGGCACAGCGAGAATGTCTATGGTATGTTGTTATGGTAGATCACGCTACTATAGTGGAAATATATATATATATCTATAGATCGATATATATCTACATATCGATATATATCTACGTATCGATATATATCTCCACTATAGTAGCGTGATCTACTATAGATATAGACATAGATCTATACATAGATATAGACATAGATATAGATATATATAGGCATAGTGGGGATATATATATCCCACTAAAATCTAAGTCATTAATAATGAAGTACATTCACTGAAACGTACGTGATAAACTAGCTTAAAATGTTTTAAGTGTACCTCAATTGTTGTATATTATACCAACAGGTTTAACGCTGCTAAGGTAAGGGAATTGTTGAAAAAAGGATGGTACATTCATACAATGTAATGTCTTCTAGAGGGGAAATAAGTGAGTGTGCATGTGTGTGCAGATGCATATGTAAAGGTGTGTAAAGAAATATATCAAATTTTAACTGGGGATATTCAGTATTTCTAAACCTTTTATAATGAATGTATGTTACTGTTATAATCAGAAAACATTAAACCCTTTTAAAAGGTTAACATTAACAGTGATAAAAGAATGAATCAATACTCAAAATGCCTTAGCTTTCAAAACATATAACAATGAAAATGAAAACAAAACATTAAAGAAGTATTTAATTACCAACTGACAGCCTGCAAGTTTCTCTAAAAATCACCCGCTGAAATAAAACTTATTTTTAAAAAATCATATTTAAACTTTTTAAAGAATATTGAATATTAATCATTATACTTATGGAAAAGAACATATATTTTGAGGAAAATGTAAAAAATCCAGTTACATAGATAAAATTTGATAGCTTACTAGTAAATCTTTAATGGGCAAGTCCTACTTCATTCTTTCCTTCAACAAAAAGTTACTGCACACCTACTACTGTCAAGACCTGTAACTGGCACAGAAAGCAGAGCAGTGAACTGGATATGTGTATGCAGCTTAGTGGAGATTGACCTTAAAGAAATATTTACTCAATTAGTCAAAGTAAAATTTTGATAAGTCTTACAAAGGAGATGAAATACAAAATTAATCTTTGCAGAGGATGTATGAGTTTTCCTTTATTTTAGGTAAAAAGCTTATCTCAATCAGAATCTCTTAATTTAATCAAATTTTAAGGAAGAAAGTATACAGAGAAATTTCCAGGCTAAAGGGACAGAAAGAGCAAAAGCCATAAAGATGAGAAAACACAGGATTCTGTGAGGGGAAGATGGGCTCTGGAACTAGAAAGGTGGGCACGGCCCGTACTACAGATATGCTCATCGCTGTTGGGCTGACCAAGATCCAAAAGGAAGAAACTACTGAGGAAGAATGAAAAGACTGAGGACCAGGACACACAAAGGGAGGCAATGTGCTGACAGAGGTGAGTAAGAGTGTAGTGGAGGCAGGACACTGAGGTCCAGGATGTGACAGATAGGCCATGGATTGCATTGAAGGCTGAGCAACGATCAAGAAAAATGGAAACTTGAAGCCCCCGCATTCAGAATCTAAATGTCAGAAGTAATCTTTGAGAGAGCACATTCAGTAGAGTGTTGAAGGCAGAAGCTAGAGGAAAGTGGTAAAAGTGGATGAGTGGATGTTGAGTGAATGGAAGCAGTTAGCTGGTAGAGAAAAACCCCAAGAAATGGTTGGTAAAAGGAGGGAAATACCTAGGGAACTAGGATGATGGCTGAGGAGGCTGCAGAGCCCAGAGAGAGTTTTTTAAAAAGAGGGACTGAAAGTACAATCCAGGGAAGGGATCATTGTTACACCGAAGTCCTGGAGAAAGTCTGAGGCCAGGACTGCCTGACACGGGTGGAAAGACTGGTGTTGGCTGAGGGCAGAGAAAAATTCCTCTGAAGAGAGTGAAGATAAAGACTGAGATACAAAGTAGAGATGGGGAGTGGGTAACTCCTGTCTGACTGCTTCCTGCTCCTCCGTAAGAGGAAGATGAGATCACCTCCTTAGAGCACAAGAGCCATCAGCAGCTTCTTTCCATTGTCCAAAAATGATGCTATGAACCAGGTGAGGCCAGCCTCAGCCTACCCAGTACATCTGACTCTGACTCAAAACAGACTGAACCACACAGCAACCACGAGCAGACCCTTCTCATCACTGCTCCTCCAGGTGATGCTTTTCCTGTGAGTCTCAATCTTTATTTTTTGCATATTTAAAAATTCTGGATACTTGTTCACTTTCCCTTTCTCATCAATGTCAGATAGAAACATAGGCCAACAGTGTGTGGGATGGGGAGAAAACACCCTTAGAGTATATATATGCTACACTGAGACACAAGGGAACTTACAAAGTAGTCAAGGAGTAATCTCAGATGCAATAATTTTTTAAGAAAGATCTGGCACATTTTAAATAAGGGAAGACTATGTTTTTATAATTCTGTTTTTATTATTAAACCCTCAGTTCTTCCAGTCGAGCTAGTCGCCAGAAGATTACTTGGGTCTTAAGGCACCAAAGGTAAAGAATATTGAAAAAAGTCTCTCAAACTTCTAATGGGTTATTAACCTCTTTCATGTAGGGTCTATTTTATCTGATCTAGCGCAGTAACACAGACCATAGCTCTGTACTTCAATTTATATTCAACAGCACTCCCAGACCAGCTTTATAAATAAAATGTTCACAAAATATCAAATATTACTGATGAATTCTAAATAGCTTACTTGGGGAATCTAATGTTTCTATGAAATGGTTTGCCTTTTGGAGCCTGTATGTTAGTAATATCCTTACTATATAAGGGCATGTTAATAAAATGTGTTTAAAACTGTTTTTCTTGTAGAGGTGATGAAATTGTCCTTTGTTTTCTTGGGTGAGGTTTGTAAGCCAAAGCCCAGGCTTGAACTGTTCATGACTATGGAGAGGATTTTAACACTCTTTTATTAAATGATATGAGATCTCAACCCTCTTAACCCGTATACCCACAAAATACTCAGCCATATATTCGTTTGTCGTTAATGATTGTAGAATTGGATCTACTGGAGAGATGCACTGAAGAGATGGAGTTTAAGGTGGGTAGGAGGGGAACAGATGCTACCCATACAGAGCAATTTAGTCCTGGCAATGAACTACTTCCTTTTTTTTTTTCATTTCTTGGTCCAGTATCTTTTGTTTTAAATTAGAAACAAAAATAAAACACAAAGGCTGTTCTTCATACATTATGTAATCAAATTAATTCCAGCAATAGACTTACATTGAAAAGAAACATTTACAAGGCAGTTAACAAGAAAAAAGCTCATTTGGATTTATGTAAGCCAAGGGCACTATAAAACCCTAATTTAAAAAGGGCTTTAAAATCCAATTGCTTTGAGAATTACCTTTAAAGATATGTTTGCTCTCTCTGAGGTTCTATAATTATTGTTGAAAAAGTCTTCTGAAAAATATTTATAAAGTCTAAGAACATTAGAGGTATTATCTTCTATGATAATATATAATAAATACATCTGTTTCCCCAGAAGATTTAACTTGACTTCTAAAACAGCAAACAGAAGTCTTCTTATAAGGCTTATTATTTAGGGTCCATGCAATGGGATCTGTGCTACCAAACTTTTAACAACTATAACAAAAAATCAAACAATCAACAAACTTTCAGTGAATGCCTTACTATGTGCTCAGTACTTTTTTTATATGCGTTCTGGCAAAGAAAAGTATAAATGTTCTTAATCTTACTTAAATAGAATTGATTAAAACAAAATATACACAAAATAATGGCAGACAATTTTAGATAATACATGTTAAGCGCCAAACTGTAGCGTATAGAATGCTGTCCAGATTCTAGAGCACGAGGTGTTTTTGGTGGAGGAGCCTGGATGGAGACCACAGTAAATAGGCTTAAAAGGACAAAGTGTATTCTAGAGAATTGTGAGGAAAGCAACCTGAGTTTAGGCACAAGACAGGAATGATTTTAGTGGCCGGTGCGGTCAGATAACTTTGAACAGAGAGAAGGGTCAATGCCAGGGAAAGCCAGTTAAAGTTTAAAACGTTCTTGGTGATAAATCTTGTCCCTGCAATTTAATTAGGAAATGGGTCTCTGGTAATTAGGAGACTTAGAATCTAAACATACTTTTGTGTTTGTATGATCTTAATAGTGCTAGACAATGATTCTGAGACACATTTTTTCATGTTTAAACATCTCTTAAATCAGGATGCCTCTTACAATCAAGTATCATAGTTTGATAGCCTTTTTTCCCCCTTAGTGGTAATATAAAATAAAGATGCATTCTTGAAAATTAAGCACTATTATGAATCATGAGTGCTATGAAGCCCTTAGGAGGAGTGGATGAGTAAAGTGTTTTATGTTTAAAGTAGAACATAGTCAATTCCCAACTCTACGAAAAATTGCCTGAACCTCTTGCTCACAACAGAAGAGACCATATGGTCTAGAGCAGGAAGGAGCAGGAACATGTCTAAATTGAATCCTTGCAGAAGTGAAGAGTTCAAGCCAGATAGTTTAGAGGGTGTAGAGACTGTAAATGTAGAAAGAATAAAGGATTCATCAAGAGTGGAAGCTGTGAAACCTAAGTGTTAAGAGGGAGAAATGCCCCTGCTAAGTGAGGCGGTTTGCTGAGCAGGGCGCTAGAAGGTCCAAGGTGAGATCTGGCTCCGCTGACATTGTTTCCAAGTTTGCCAAGAGCAGTCAAGCCCCGAGGCCATCAGGTGGATCACGCAGACAGAGAGGTTGCTCCTCCTGCTTTGCTTGTAAAAAATCAGACTGGCAGTGAATTAAGGAAAGAGAGCTTGAAGAGCTCCAAGCTTGGGGACAGTAGGCACAGAGGAAGACAGGGATGAAAAGAGGGACTAAGAGCAGAGGATTCAGTGAAGAATCTAACAGGCCACAGACTGGAGAAAATATTTGCAAGAGACACATCTAATAAAGGACTATTATCCAAAATATATAAAGGACTCTTAAAATTCAACAAGAAAATGAATAACCTGATTAAAAATGGGCAAAAGAGCCAAATAGATACCTCAACAAAGAAGATATGCAGATGGTAAAAAAAGCATATGAAAAGATACATCACTGCGGAAATGCAAATTAAGTATGAGATACCACTACACACCTATTAGAATGGCCAAATCCAAAACACTGACATCAAATGCTGACAAGATGTGGAGCAACAGGAACTCTCGTTCATTGCTGGAGGAAACGCAAAATGGTTCAGCCACTTTATAAAACAGTTTAGCAGTTTCTTAAAACACTAAACACACTCTACCAGATGATCCAGAATAATACTCTTTCATTTTTAACCAAATGAGTTAATAACTTATGTCCACACGAAAACTTGCAAGTGGATAGTTATAGCAGCTTTATTCACAATTGCCAAAATTTAAAAGCAACCAAGAAGTCCTTCAGTAGATGAATGGATAAACTGTGGTGTGTCGACAACAGAATACTATTCAGTGCTAAAAGGAAATGAGCTATCAAACCATGCAAAGACAAGGAGGAAGCTTAACTACATATTATTAAGAAGCTGATCTGAAAAAAGATATAAATTGTAGGCATATGACATTATTGAAAAGGCAAAACTACGGAGACAGTACAATGATTAGCAGTTGCCAAAGAGAAGGGAAGGATGAACGAGAGGAGCACAGAGGAGTTTTAGGTCAGCGAAATTACTCTGTATGGTACTATAATGGTAAATGAATGTCATTACACATTTGTAAAAATCCACAGACTGTACAACACTGAGAGTGAACTCTAATGTAAACTACATACTTTGGGCGATTATGATGTGTCAGTCAGTGGGTTCATCAATGTAACGAATGTTCCACTCTGGCACAGGATGGTTATAGTGGAAGAAGCTGTGTCTCTTTGGGAGAGGGCTATATAGGAAATTTGTACTATCTGCTCAATTTTTCTGTGAACCTAAAACTGCTTTAAAATATAAAGTCTATTAAAAAAAATCTGAGTCCCCATTTCCCCTCGCCTGCCCAGATTCTAAATGCCAGGAGTCAGGCTTATAGGTCCCAGGTGGAAGATTAAAGAATCTTCTGGAGAAACCGAATCACTCAAAGAAAAGACCTATTTACAATGACATTTGGATGTAGTCATTCAGGGGAAAAAAAAAAACCCGATGGACTTCTACTTTCCACCTAGGATGTAGAAAGATGGAAGGAGCAATGTTCCACACTAACAACAAAAAATATCCAACAACCTACAAAGTCATGCGTTTTCTTAAACCTATTAGAGAGCTGTGATCACAACACAACCTCCTGGCTTTAAATCTAGGACAAGCCTCCAAGGACAGATGGGACACGAGCACTGGCTCAGGTATGGCAGAGCACAGAAGGAAGATGCAGATCTCATACAAGTGGGAATAAAGAATTCTGCTAAAATTTATAACAATGTGTTAAAGGTAAACATGGTTGCTGAGCGTTTAGTGAGACTACTCCATAGTACTGCTGCTCTGACACACACTTTTGCGTGGTCAAGAGGCCTGCAGTGGTCTCCAACTGAGTGCTTATGTCCTAGATAACGGCCCAAAGAGTCTCAAATGAATGCAAGTTCCTATCATGACTACCCGAGCCCCCTTGTGATAAGCATCCTCCCTCGCCTCCCAAAGCCTTCCCCTCGTGCATCCCTGAGATAAATCCCCACACTCACTCAAACCCAGCTCTTTTTGGTTTGAACTAACCTTCTAGCCTTAGCCCAGGAACCCCTAAACACCCTACTCACAGACCTTACTTAATAAAAGCAGGTGCCCCAGGACGAGCCCTGCTATCGCTGCCTGTACCCTGCCTTGGCCTCCCTGAGAGACTCCCTCAAGGTGTGACAGCTACCTCTCCTCTAGGAACTGTGAGTAATGACTTCTCTTTAACTTTCCCTTGCAGTCTTTTGTTGAACTGAGGCTCACCATAGACACTCCAGGGCTCTTACTTAACAAACGTTAATTTAACAAAGTCACAACAGTGGGCAAGTGTAAGAATACAGAACCCATGGGACCTGCAAATACAGGGAGTGTGCCTACTCAGTCTCTGCCATGACTTATAGTGAGTGACCACCAGGAAGACTGCAGATTGGAGGAGAGCAGAGAAAGTTTTCCTCAGTGAGACAGGCCAGCCAAGGCAGAAAAAGCACAAACCTCACTCAGATCCTTCTCACCTGAAGAACAAAAGCCCTAAGCTACAGGAGGAAGGGTAGCAAACCCTGTTTCCCCATTCCACCCTACAGTCTTGCCCCCACCTCCAAAGCACAGGTGGTAACCAGCTGAAGCTAGAAGAATGAGTAAAAAGGAAGTTACTGGATAAAAATGAAAACAAATATCAAAACTTTTGGGATGCAGCTAAAATGAGTTGGCAAACTAGGTCTACAGTCTGTTTCTATAAATAAACACAGCTATAACCATTCATTTACATACTGTATTATCTATAACAGTTTACCCACCATAATCGTAGAAATAAGTAGCTGCTACATAAAAAAATATTTCAAATCCATAATCCAAATTTGCATCTCAAAGACCAGAGTAGGAAGAGGAAACTAAACCCAAAGTTAGCAAAATAAAAGAAATAATAAAAATTAGAGGGAAGATTAATGAAATAGAGAACCAAAAATAGAATCGATGAAACCAAAAGTTGGTTCTTACGGAATGATCAAAAAAATTAAAAAGCCTCAGCGAAGTTCATTTTCATCACTGCTATTCAACATTGTACTAGAAGTCCTAGCTAGAGAGAGATTAGGGAAGAAAAAGAAATATGAAGCATCTAAATTAGAAAGGAAGAAATGAAACTATCATTATCTCTATATGTTGAAAATCCCAAAGAACCCACAAAAAACTATTAGAGCTAATAAATGAATTCAGCAAATTTGCAGAATACAAGGTTAACACACAAAATCAATTGTGAACCAGCAACCAACAACCTGAGAAAGAAATTAATAAAACAATTCCACTTATATAGGTTCCAGAGATGTCTTGTATGCCCCAAATAATTTAATATTAACTGTTAAGAGTGTGAAGTTTGCAAGTGTAAAGAAAAAGAAAGCCTTATGGTCAATACCGTGGCAACTACATATAATTCTTAGTTTATTTCATCTATGTTGCTATTTCTAGAGAATGATAGCTACTGATATCATTAATGTATGTGGTGATTAGAAATTACAGTGCTTTATATTCTCTCAAAATTTTATAAGGTTGATCTGAACCTGGCTCTGTACCCAGAAGTATATTACGTAGGTGAAGAGCATCCATCACGCATGTTGAGATAAAAAACGGGATTGACAAGGACCACAATTCTGGGATCTTTTCTAATTTGGAATATTGCAACAACCTCGGCTTGCTCTCAGAGCCATATAAGTTCTCCAACCAATTCCTGCTCCTCCATCCACTCCTAGGATTTCTTATATCCTCAGGTGGAAGAGAAGTGAAACCAGAAATGACATTCCTTCCTTCAACTATTCATCCACTTCATGGTTCTATGGTGATATCAAAGACCTATGCAAAAGAAAAATAGCTAATTACAAAGAAGCTGGGAAACCCCTGCAATACTGCTAAAAAGATATTAAGGGAAAAAGAAGGCTTGTTCTTCTCTTCCATCTACCAAAACACAATGCTATAACTGTCTATCAGTTTCTCAAAACCCTGTGCTTTTTTGTTCTTCTCTTCTAGTTATAACAAGGAAAGAAACCCTAAGAGGAACAAGACTTTTTAAAAAAACTTATTTTCTTCTAGTTGTCCCTCCTCCTAACTGTTGAGCCACATACACAAGCATCTGCTGGGGCTGGCTCTGGCTCAGGTCACGTGCAGACCCCTTAAAAGCCACGCCAGCATTACGCCATTCCCTGCCAAGCCCTACTTCTCCAGTAGAGGAATAACCCAAAAAGCAACAGTGGTACAGTGACTTAAAACAGAAGACTTCTGTTCTTGGTGACTGTACCTTGGAGTAGCAGGAAGCAGAACACTAGTGGAGAAAGAATGTGGAGTAGTCTACAACAATGGCAAGAGGGCCCAGACAGCCTGCCATCCTCATGCACAGATGGAGATGCATAAGACACCACAATGAATATAGTAATGAGGGTGGAAAAAATTCAAAGCTGCAATAAGAAAGATTTTTCTGTACTTTCATACTCAACTCAAACAAACTATCTTCTCGAATACAATAAAGCCAATTGCTGTTTTTTTTAAATATTTATACTTCAAAAATCTGGATTAGGGAAATATATAAATACTTCATAACTAATTATGTTTTTTTTTTCTTCTGCGCCTTTGCCAATACATGTGTTCTCCCTGTAATATTCTTGGAATATCCTCCTTCTGTCATATCATTATCTAAAACTATATTTTAAAAAAATCATATGTTCTATGTATTTTCTGATTACTAAAGTAATCTTTGTTGATTGTAGAAACTTTAAAAATATGTATAAAAAAAGATATGTGTTACCCTTTATCTTATTACAATGGTTAGCATTTTTTTCCCTTGCATCTCTCCCCTTAGTACTTAATAAGGGATTGGATACGGGAAATAAGATACCAAGAAGAATTTTAAAAATAACACCAATATTTGTAAGCTGAGAAGTTAGAAAAACAGTTGTGTCCACTATGGAAAAGGTATACTTTGGAAAGATAATTGCATCACGTTTTATCCTCAGATGAACAGACAATTTGTAGTAACTGTGATACCCAAAAATACACCATAATTTTTATCATACCTATCTGATTTGTGAGTATTATTGCTATTTTCCATTTCTATTTTTCTTCTCAAAGAAAATTCAGAGAGGTGCATACTATATAATGATCAATACTGCCAAAATTGTATCTGTAAGACCATGTAAAAATATATTTTTAAAATCTACTATAACCATCATCTCTATTCCAACTAGCATTTGAAGCCTAGGGAGACCCACAATATGTGGGTTCCTATAATATTTTGAACATATCTCTACTATGAGAATTATTTAACATGATAGAACATATTCTGTCTGTCTGTATTTTAACTCTATATTAGGTATCTTTGCAGTAACTGGATATCTTATATGTAAAAATATATTGAGCAATAATGAACTGTCAATCAATGTTTTACACATCTTAGGAGGTTCTCTATATCAGATATAACTTTCATTTTAGAAATTAAAATTCTAGTTGCACTGTGGAGGATATATGGGATTGGGTGAGACTATAAAAAAGTCAAAAGGCATTGAAATAACTCAGGAAACAGCCTTGAGGTTCTTAACACAAACCTTGGTGGGGAGAGATGTCACCTGATTGAAGAGCTATTTAGGAGATCAGACATGGCAAGAGAATCTGGTGGTTGATTCAAAGCTGGAGAAAAGATATAATCTCCCAGTTCTTCAGTCAGTCTGTCAGGAGATTATACACCTCTACAAATTTCATTCTGTCTTCAACTGGGGCTCATACCTTACAAATTATGGGGGACTTTTATAGCACCTACTGAGATTACTCACATGCCACTGACACCATCCCCCCAAGCCCCTATGGTGTCCTGCTGTTTCAGGTACACCTAGGATGGAATGGATATAACTCAGGAGCCTTTGACTCCACTCCCAGGTCTACAGTACTGTTCTTAGCTCCTGTGTTCCCAGCAGATCGGGCACTTCTAAAAACACATCACCTCAAATTTCCCTAGCGTTCTCTGAGGCTAATTGTGCTTAACCATCTTTCTACCCAATAAACAAGGGGATATTACACTCCCATTAACAACTTTTGATCACTATGGCAGCCATTCTCAATTTGATGCAGGGGTAGGAAGTAGTATAATAATCACCAAGTGGGCTTTTTAAAAACTACACATTCATTCCTCTACCCCATTCTGATGGCCACAAACTCACCAAGGGGAGTTACTGAGTGGAAAAAGGATTGAGAACCACCTACTGCCTACTTAAATATGAAGATAAGGGCCCATAAAATTCAGTAATTAAAAGGAAGAAATACTTTGCCAACCTATTTTATAAGAATGAGAATTCTGAAAGATAACAGTAGTATCCCATATTGAATTCTAAGAGAAGTTACTCCGTGTTTTTGAAATATTTTTTCTGTTGTTTCCTGTGGTGATAAACATTTTCAGGTCTCAATCTACTTCTCAGCAGGAACTACATATAGTTTAATGAGACAAATAAAATGATGTTGTCCCTGCTGAGAAAATCTCAGCACCATTCTGAAAGGGTCTGAAGTTAAGAAAGTTAATAAAATTCTAGGAAAGAGTTTAACGTTGTCAATATTCAAATTCTTTAGAGAAAAAAAAAATCATATCTAATTCAATGACCAAAAACAAACAAAAACATATATTTCTCTTTCTACTATCCCATCTCTAATTTTTTTAAAAAAGTTTTTAAAGAAAATATTGCATGTAATCCTGAAAGGGAAATTAAGGTAATGAGTGAATTACAACGAACTAGAGCATGCTACCTTGGCAATTACATACAATAATCCAGATTTTTCCAAAGTGTGGCACAGGAGATGACTTTAAGTAATCAATATGTTTATTTTAATGATCATTAGGAATAATACAAGTGAGTCACCATATCTGTGAAGTCATAGATTATTTCTGAGGATTAGATTAAAGCAAAAGAATTCACACAGACTTCTTGTCTTATAGGCCCTATAATCAGAAATGTTCCTGTTTTGAGCCTTGAGCAACTGAAGTTTGTGACTTTTTTTTTTTTAAACAACTCTGAGACACAATTCACATGCCATAAAATTCATCCAGTTCAGTGGTTGAGTATATTCACAAGGCTGTACAACCACCACTACTGTCTAATTCCAGAACATCTTCATCACCCTGAAAAGAAGCCCGTCGGTATTTGTAGTGCCTCCCACTCCCCTCTCCCCCACCCCCACCCCTGGCAACAGCAAATCTACTTTCTGTCTCTATGGATTTGCCTATTCTGGACACTTCAGAGAAATAGAATCATACAATATGTGGCCTTTTGTGTCAGGCTTCTTTTGTTTTCAAGGTATTGGTGCTTTCACTCTATTATGTGAATATAGCATTTTGTTTACTCATTCATCAATTGATAGATATTTGAATTGTTTCCACTTTTCAGTCATTATAAGTAATTCTTCTGTGAATGTTCATGCACAAGTTTTTATGTGGGCATATTTTCAGCTTTCTTGGGTATATATCTAAGAGTAGAATTGATGGGTCATTTGGTAAATCTATGTATGTTAACCTACTGAAATACTAAAAAGTGATTTTCCAAAGTGGCTGCATCATTTTACAATCCCACCAGAAATGTACGAGGCTTCTGTTTCTCCATATCTTCACCAACACTTAATTGTCTATTATTATTATTATTATTATTATTGCCATCTTAGTGGGTGCGAAGTGGCATCTCATTGTGGTTTTAATTTGCATTTCCCTAATAACTAGTGATAGCAACCTAATTCTTTGAAAGTATGCATGGTACAGGTAATACATATCTCTAGTGTCAGATCTCATATACTACATTTCTTTGGGCATTATGACATGCGTTTTTATCCTGCAATGGATGTGGTTTATTATGGACTCCTTCCATGCTTTTCAGCTCCTGTCTTGGGTACTTACATCCCCAAAAGCCATGCCCTTTGCCTAATAAGCCTACTTTTCTTCTTCTTCCTCCTACAAAGCCTGCAGTCTCCATTTCTTTTCTGAGGCCTGGTCTTGTTCCTGCCCCCATTCCCACAACACATATTCAGCTTTTCCACACATAGCCCTGCTCACATCTCAGCAGTTTCCGTCTGCCCAACCGCTGCAGACTTCAACTTCTCTCTTTCTCTCAGTCCCCTCTTCAGTTTCTCAGTCTCACATTCCACATTTCCAAACTTCTTTCTAATCTTCGCATATTCTAAACCACCACTACCTTTGGCCCCAATCTCCTCTAAGCCATTCAAATCCTCTCCATGTCCCTCCCTCCTAATATACGTCAGGCTGCAAGCCCCACGTGCCTGTCCCTCCCCTATCCTTTCTCCTTAGCACTATTAAATGTTATCCATTCACTTTCTCTACTCTGCATTTTCTCACAATAGTCTGAAGTCTGTCTGCCATTTGATCTGTGAGTAAGAGCGATGATGGACAAAATCTTTCCAAATGAAGTGCTGTGATGGCTAAGGTTATGTGGTTACCTGGCTGGGCCATGGGGTACCTAGACTTTTGGTTGAACATTCTCGATGGGTCTGTGAGGCTGTTTCTACATGAGATTAATGTCTGAATTGGTAGCTAAGTAAAGCAGATCACTCTCCCTAATGTGGGTGGGTCTCATCCACTGAAGGGAAGACCTAAATAGAACAAATAAGGCTGAGTAAGAAGGAACTTCTTTGTCCTTCTGAGCTGGATCATTGGTCTTCTCCTGCCCTGGGATGGGAACTACAACATCAGCTCTCCTGGGTCTCCAGACAGCCAACTAAAAGATCTTGGGACTTTTCAGTCTCCATCATGTGAGCCAATATCTTATAATAAATCATATTTTTGATATGTTGCTAAAAGAAACACTGAGGCATATTTAAAATTTTGAGAGTTTATCTGAGCAAAAATTGATCAGAATCTGGCAGCACCAAACTGGAAGTGGTTAGGAGCGTGCCAGTGACAGGAGTCAGGGGAAAGACCCACAGAGGAAAAGCGAAACCAAACAAGGAAACTGTCTGCTTGGCATAGATTAAAGCCTAGTTGGCTGTTTGTGACTGGTTGTCCTTAGTTTTAGATTTTGTAAACTTGAGGCATTTACAGGTTAAGATTTTGGTTTGCTTACACAGGGCACCACAACATTAGAGCACCTCAGTCTAACGGCCTCCATGTTTAATCAATCTAACCATCTGTCTGTCTGTCTGTCTGTCTTTCCCCTACTGGTTCTGTTTCTAGGGAGAATTTTAATATAGATGCTTAAGCACTGGAAGCCCCTTAATCCCACAAACAAATGGGCAAACAAGCAAAAAACATGCAAAGGAGTTTAGATATGGTCTAGTGGACAAGAAAGAGACAATGAGTACTTATGTAGGGGTTACATTTATTAATAGTACCACAGCACTAAGCAAGATAAATAAAAATAGAAAGAGCGTGAAAGTCAGGAAACTACAAAAACGAGGTCTACGCTGATTCCTGTCTAGAAGAACAAAAATGAAAATCTAAAAGATATTTCAAAAAAAAAAAAAAAAAGCAAAACTATTTAAAAGAAAAGAAGAGAGAAGAGGAAGATTTAATTCCAAAGTTCCTCTAAAAGAAGAGTAGGGTCAGACAGAAATGCTAGAGTTGAGAAAGAAAAGTAGGTGGGTTTTTTTTAGGGGGAGCGGGCATTATTTCTTAATTCTTTGGCATGTGGGAGATGTCTGATGGAGATGATTAATTCAATTTTGGACATGCGGCATTTGAGGTGATGGCAGACATCCAGGTACAGATGATGGTCTTAAAAGATGAAATGAACAGAAGCTTCCTAAAATTAATTTAGAGTTCTACCATCCCACAGGAACATTTTATGTTCACCAGAATACATCTCTTGTCTTATTCTAGGGCATCACTTGGCACTGGACACCAAAGTAACTGCTTCTTAACCACAGTTCCACCATGCAGTTAGTTTATCAGCTAAGATCTTCAAATATCTCTAAAACTAAAGCTATTCATATAACCTACTAAGAACTGCCTTTCTTTCTAAAGTGATATAAATTTTGGCACTCATACATCCTGAGTATTTTAATTGTGATAAAATGACTCTAAGAGATAAAAACAGTGGAGCTCAACTACCATAAACATTCAGTATTCACACCATAAGATCGCTAACCCCCTCTAATCCCCCTGAATGGGACTATGTCCCGTATAAGTCTGGTCTGGTGGGCACTCACCAGTGTGCTAAGGATTTGTGTTTCTTAACTATGAAATCTTATCCATTCACTTATGTAACTATCTGCGTCTCTCTCAAGGGGCTAAGAGGATAGGAAAAAAGCTTAAACAAACTGAAAAATTTATTTCACAATATGGTGAAAAGTTTATGTAACGTAACTTGAAACCAGTAAAGCCCAGTGCCCAAATAGGTTCATATACACTATTACCACTGAAGCAAAGATCCAAATCTTGGAAGTAATCTCCAAAGGCCTTGAAATTATAATCCTCTTGCTTATTGTCTCAATAGGTAAAAGACTGGCAAGTGGATCAGCAGTGACAATATCCAAAGTCCACAACATCATATAGTGTAAGTTCCAACTTTCTGCTAAGCTTATAATAAAAAAGGCTTTCTTAGCACCATATATTACCATTTATGTAGTAATGCCTTTGTTAAATGCTGAGGGAAAGTGTCTCTGTCAATCTGGAGATTCCATATTTGTGTTTAAAATGACGGGAAGAGCTCTTTCCTAATAATGCATATTAAATATCCTCTCTCTCTCTCTCTTTTACTTTCCTCCCTTAAAAGTTTGTAGCTAATCACTGAAAAAGCTGTAAATGCATCAATTTTTACCTGTTTCCAGAAAGTGTACATTTTGGCAGACGCTATTTTCCGAAAATGGTCACAATATTTCCCAACCCAGATGTGCTTCTGCAATGTGACTTTGACACTCTTCCACCCAGAAGCAGTGTCCAGTACTCCACCTCTCAAATCTAGGTTGGACTTAATGATTCAATTGTAACCAGCAGAATGTGACAAAGTGATAATAAATGACTCATGAGGACAGATCTGTAGAAACCCTGTAGTTTCTTCTGAGTCTCCAGAATACTCAGTGTGCAGATGCCACCGTGGTATATGACAGCCCAAGCTATATGGAGAGGACACGTAGGTCCTCTGGTCAACTGCCCCAACTGAGTTCAGCCTCCAAGTCATCTCAGTCCAAAACCCAGATGAGTAAAAAGTCACCTTGGAAGTGGATTCTCCAACCCCAGTTGTTTTCACTCCCAGCTGAACAAGTCACACCCAGCCGCTCTAATCTTCCCATCTGAGGACCCAGATATCGTAGGGCAGACAAACCATCCCCTGCTATCTCTTCTTTAAATTTCTGACCCAAGAATTTGTGAGAATAAAATAGTTGTTGTTTTAAACAAGTTTTGGGGGTAGTATGAAGGCAGCAATAGATAACCAGAAGAGTAATAGACAACTGGAGTATGTATGTGAGCTAACATGGCCGTCCCTTCATTTTAATGACCATATTCCCTATTTCTCTTTCCCTTTACTGAGAATTTCATTCCCAAATGAAAAAAAATTTTTTTTTTGCCAATGATAAATGTCCACTGTTAATTTCCCTATTTGACAGTTCAACTTTAGAAACCATTACATCCAAAAAACCATTTCCAAGAGTTTGGTCTCCAGCTTATTTGTTTTAAAAGATTCTTTGTAACACCCTCCTCACTTACTGGAATTATTTCAGTTTTTTTTTTCACCCATTTATTACAATCTGTGTTTGAATTAGGTCATGACTAAAGACAGAATTACTTGATGCTGTGTACCCAACTATAACCATGATAAGTAAACATTCTGTCAGGCATAGAAATTATTCAGCACTATCATAAACAAAGCACTACACTAGTACTTCAGATGTTTATCATCATAAATGCTTTATTAATGAGAGTTGGCTGTACTGAATTTCACATATCTACTCTCACCCACAAGTATTCTTTTTCCAGAAAAGCACATTTAAATGTTTTCAACAAAAAGACTGAAATAATAGCCCAAGCAGTCTAGGACAGATAAAGAACAAAGTGAAGAAAGGAGGAGCTGATGAGTAGGGAGAAAAATGAGGAGACAAGGAACCAAAAAGGGACTGGAGAATAGGTTATATTTGGAAAAAGAAGAGAGAGCTGAAAGGTTAAGAAGTTCACTCATTTAATCAACAAATATTTACAGAGTACCCTCCATGTTGTTATTCTGGAGTTTAAGACTGGGAAGAAAATGTGTACGAATCGCTTGAAAAGATCAGGGACTGTGAGGCTAAGGTGTTAGATGGGCCACCCATGGACAGTGACTCTCTGCTGAGTGTGGGTAGCCACAAGGAGAGTTGTAGGTAGATGAGCCAGTTGACCAAAACCTCAAGAACGATATTTATATTTACATAGGATTCTAGGAGTAACAGTTTATAAGTTGCAATGAGAGCTAGAAGAAAGATGTCATCTCCAGGACCGCTAGTTGATGAAATGTGTGAAAACAGTGGTCACCTGCAAAGGCAACAGAAAAAGCAGTATACTGGGAAGAGAGCCAGGTTTTCAATTAAAGTTAAGGAGACAGAGTATTCTATAAAGAGATGCAGCTACAAAGGTTTTTGTTCAGCATGGAATAAGAGTTCTAGAGAGCGAGTATAAAAACCCAATGAATGTCCAGGAAAAGAAAGCACACAACTGCCTGACGATAAGCTAGATGACGCAAAGGCCTGCATTTGGAGACAAGGTCCAGGGTCCAGGGACAGAGATATAAGGCAAGGAAGAGTAAACCTGCTTGAAGCTTCCAAGATGTGCTCTGGTCCTGCCATTTTGAACATAGCAGACGTGGCATTTTACATAGGATTCCAAATATGGGAATAGTAACCAGGGTTAGCCTTCTTACTTACAGTTGTAAAACTGTGAGAGAGTTACCTTAAACGTCCCTAAGAAATCGTAACCAGGTACACAGGGGAAAAGACTGGGTGGTTCCACTGCCTCCCATCTTGTAGTAAAAGCCTTTGTGTTCCGTAGAGGGAACAAAATGACTCAGCGCTCTTACCAACCCAGCCAGAGTTTCGCTCAAACAGCACCAAACATTAAGGGTTTGCCAAACGCTGCTTTGTCTCAGGTATTTTCCTTCTCGTACATCAATCAGGTAGACTGCAAGCTCCTGAAGGACAAGCCCCTCAATTTATTTGTGTCCCCCACAGTGCCCAGTATGTATTAGCTACTCAAAATGGCTGCTGAAAGACACCCATATAGGAATAAAGTGAAGCAGGTGAAGTTCCTGACCTCAGAAATGTTCATTCCAGAGGCTATATTTGACATAAAAACTCTTTTGTTAAATAACTTCTATGGTAGTGTTCTAAAGGATGTTTAGATTTTATAACATGTCATTTTCAGATTTAAGATTAACTATAAACCAATAAAAAGATGATGACCTAAAAAAAGAATCGCCTACACCTAGCAAACAGAATATTGATATTTTTATGTATGCTATTCATTATTTTTAGGATGATAAACTATGCAGAAATTTAGTATAAACATTAATAATCAAATTAATAAACAAGTTAGAAAAGAGTTTTATCAAATAATTCACTTAAATACATCACATTTTTCTTAAAAATTCTAGTCCCTGTTTAACATTTGTTGAATGCCTACAATTTTCTAGTTGCCATTAAAAAAAAAAAAACAACAAAACTTAAGCATAAAAAGATTCTGCATTCTAAGACCACCTATCCCACCTCATTTAGCCATATGACGCAGAACAGCTGCAAGCTAAATTCCAGTATCCGTCTTCCTCTCTTGCTCTCTTCCTTCTCTTCCCTCCCTCCCTTCCTTCCTTCCACCACTGACCACCCCCCCTTATTGTACAGGCACACCTCTTTTATTTTGCGTCACTCTACTGTGCTTCACAGTGTTGCGGTTTTTACAAACGGAAGGCAAGACCCTCCACCAGCAAAAATATTGTGATTTGCTTTACTGCAATGGTCTGGAACTGAACCCACGGTATCTCCAAGGTATGCCTGTACCCTCTTCAATCTTTGTTATTTAAATAACAAACCAAACACCACACACACACACACACACACACACACAGAACTAATTGCCTGCATCCTCAGAACCCCATTTCTGTCCCTCACAGCTAAAGACATGAATTCTCTTCCAAAAGAAGCCATACTTTATGTTGCACCTACCTCATCATGGGATCTGAAATGGATTTGGGCGCTTGCCTAGATACCCAACACTGCCCTCTAAAAAGGGCAACGTGGCCCAGTCAGACAAGCTGAAGTTCAAATTCCAGCTCTTCTAGCAGCATGGCCTTAAGCAAGTCACTTATACTCTCTAATACTCAGCTTCCTCATGAAGTTTAATATCAATTCATAGGGCTATGTTAAGAATTAAATTAAACACCATAAGAAAATAGCATGTAATGATTGCTTAAAAGTGGTATTTACTGTTATTATTCTAAATCACCGTTCTTCCCCATAATGAAAAATGCCTCTTGCTTTATGACTCATCCTATTATTTAGCTTTATCACTCAACCTACCTCATCATAGCAATAAACCAGTCCACATCCAACGTAGATTTAGGCACAGGACTCACAAACTTCCCTCCTATCCCAACACTGCTATTATCTTTGGAGACTTCAAAAAATGTTTAAGGAAGTCACAAGACAAGACTGACAGTTCTTTGGGATTCCAAACGCTAAAAAACTTCACTTCCCTATCAACATTCTTAAGACTGAATCTTGGATCTTGTTCTAACTTACTTCACCTCAGAAGTCTCAATATATTCCCTCTGACGCTACAACTTCTTGTCATCATCCTTCAATCTCTGGGCATTCTCTATATACACACCAATAGTCTTCTCAATTCCTAAATTTTCCTTTATCTGTTAACCCATCCTAGCTTCACTTCCTTCCCTGCAGCATATAATTAATGGTAGGTTAACCAAACTACTCTCTATCAAAGCTGTTTAACTCTCTTAAACCCCAGTTCTTCTGCTATACCAATCAGGCAAAACTCAGACTCTGGACTAATCCTTTAATAACCTGTCTTCTCTCCTACATTGGGTAAACAATGGTCCTTGCCACAAGACTGCATAGAACTTGGCAGAAAACTGGGAAGCATTCAAATTGATGCCAAATGCCACATCTAATTTTTTCTTGGGACAATGGCACATCTCACTGATCCTTTCACTTGCCTCTGGCCAGCTATTTTCCTAACACCAGCGATTATTCTAAATGTTTTCTACTCTGCTTAATCCCTCAACCACTTATGATTTTAATCACCACCTACATGCTAATAACTTTAAAATTTTTATTTATTTTATGGATCTTTCCTTTTGACTTAAGACACAGACCCAAATGTTTGCTAAATATTTCTACCTGAATATACATGATCTTCTCAATTTCACGGAACTATTTGTATCTCTCTCATCAATTCTGCTTTTCTCTTGGGGTTACCAGCCTCTAAAATGGCCCCCAGTGACCTGTCTCTTGATGTTCATATCTTTACATAGTCACCTCCTCCATTATACAATGGGTGATCTGTGTAGCCAACGGAACAGCAAAGGTGATGATATGTCACTCTAAGATTATGTTATGAAAAGACTATGACTTGCATCTTAATCTCTCTTTCCCTCCAACTCCCTTGGATTACTTGCTATGGAGAGACCCATGTGGTGAATAACTGGTCTGCTGCTCACAGAGCCACATGAGTGAACTCAAAAATATAACCCCCGACCCGTCAATTCTTCAGCTTGACTGCACCCTCATGAGAAGCCCTGAGCCAGAACCACCCAGCTAAGTGGATTCCTGAACCTCAGAAACTGTGTGAGATAATAAACATCTATTGTTTTAAGTTGCTAAATTTAGGGATAATTTGTTACACAGCAATAGATGTCAGGATAAAAAATAGTAAGACTAATTATCTGCCAAAGACAGTCTATATTTGAACAGATTTTTAAAGTTTTCTTTATGTTGCATGAAGTCGATCCAGAAACTTACAACCAAATGTGCTGTAGCCTTAGAGAAATAAGATTTCTAGTTATCTTTCTGTACCTAGACAAAGGCTTTTAACAAAACCGACTCTCACATTGACATTTTGTGCTGGGAAGGAACTACAAACATATTTTAAGCAAATGATATATATACAAAAATAAGACAAAATTAAAATAAGTCAACATTATATTTTTAAAAGTTTTGCTCCACCCAGTGGAATAATTTATACATTTTATTCCTTTTTCTGACCTAGAGCAATGTGGTAGGTTCAAGTTCAGATTATGAAGATTACAATTTACATAGAAGGAAGGAATCCGATTGTAATTTTATCCCATGCTTATAATTGTAAGGTGGCTGGTAGATGACTGGCAACACAAAAACGGAATATTCTCGCCCCCACCATTCCTCCCACCCCTCTCCTCTGAGGGTGTTTAAGGAGATAATAAGAGTCAAAGTCACACTCATACGAGGGTGTTCAGGGTGGTAATAAGAGTCATAGTCACACAGGCCTGTGACAACAGCTGATGAACAAGAGCAGGGGCTAAGTAAACAGCAGATGCAAAGTTCTGTATTCATTTTTAGATACAGTGGATCTGTTCATTATTCACGGATTCTGTATTTTTTTTGAAATTCACCTATTTGCTAAAATTTATATGTAACCTCAAAACCTAACACTCAGGCATGAGTTATAGTACTGTTGGCCAGGAATTTATTGTTAATTAATCAAAAATGTATTAAATAAAGTGTCTTTAAACAGAAATACAACTAAAACAAGGTTACATATTGATTGATTGATGTGAATGTGACTGGAGGGTGTCAGGAATGTTAACTGTACTTCTCCTCAGACATAAGTTGATACTACATAAATATCTCATATTCTAAGAATCAACTGTATTTTATTTGCTGCTCAAAATTTACTTTTGACAGCTGTGGTCCCTAATAATGTAGAATATATCTCCGTCAGAAGCGAAACTATATATAAAAACATAATTGTAAGACTATGTCAGCAGAGACGGAACCAAGGGGTTGGAGCCTGGAGAGTGGGTAGGAATTGACATTTACTGGTCTTCTCTTCAACGTAAATTACCTCTTTTAATCTTTACAATAATTCTATGAGAAAGGCCTTGTTATTTTCCCTTTACAGATGAGGAGACTGAGTTTCTAAGAGGTTGAAACACTTACTAAAAGTCACACACTAGTTAGTAGGGAAGCTGAAAGTCAAACCAGAGTCTGTCTAACCCAGTGACTCACACCCTTGACCTGTACAGAAGGCACTGCTGCTGCACCAGGACACATGGCTCTGAGAATGTGGCTCTCTGCCTGCCCATGAGAAACTTAAACCTAATATACACATACTAACTCCTGGGATTCAGAAGAATGGAATTTCCTTTTACTCCTTTTAACCCATAGACAAAGATGTTACATTAGGAGTCAATATTATTCTTTGAATTATTTTTACAAGTCTTATTAAAGAACTTGGAAGGCACTAGCATAGCTTATCTAAGAAAATCAGTTGTACAAATTATACTCTAAACAAACCAGACAGAAAAAGTTGCCCATAATTAAATTTTAAATTTGTCATTTAAAATTAATCTATTGATTATAGTGTTCACCTACTTTATTATGGTCACATTTTTTCAAAAATCTATTGGAAAAAATGAGAAAAACATATAGTCTAAAAATGGAACAGTAAATTAACAGTGTTAACCAGCAGTACCTAACACAGTATCTTTTATGGAGGAGGCATTTGACAAAAACTTATCAACCACATGGATCTACATGCTCTTTTCTAGTCTTATTTAAGTATATCTTCTTTTGTTACTCTGAGTAGACCATTATATTAAATACACATACACACACAAACACACAACTTCCTCCCAGAAATACATATTCTGTATAGTGCTGCACTCGGCAAAAGATCTAAGAATAAGAATGGAATATTATTTAGTGTTTTGGTCATGAAATGTTTTTTGAAAGAAATGAGATTCCGTTAAGACTGTGCTTAAGGAGAAACAGATGAAAACTGCAAATACCTGTGAACACAAAGACACATTCAACAGAATAAACGAAATCTTCTCAACCAGACAGTCCAATGTCTAGAATATGTAAATATTCAAACTTTGCATTTCATTTTCTACATGGCAAGCAGAAAAGTAACAGAATTTATTCAGAAATAAAATGTCAGCATTTGCCATAGGATTAGCCTACGTTTGGCCTAATCTCTCGTATACATACTGATGGCGGAACAATGACCTGGAGGCGATAAAGGACTCCATGCAATTTATGAATGGCACGGTTTAAATGTAAGCACATTATTTTGGAAGTGGGAAAATTATTAATCCCTATAGTAACTTCTAGTCAACTGAAATAACTCATTCTCCAACAATTTTGAATAAATAGGGATGTATCCTAATGTTTTACTAAAATTATCAATTTTATTGATAATTTAAATATTAGCAATGTACTTTATGAACCAAAATTCTATTTTCAAACCTTCTTAAACCTCAAAATAGAGATGATACATATAAATAAGGAAATACAGATTAGTAGTTTTTTTAAGTCAATAAAAATATTATGGTTTTTTTTTGTAATAAATAAGGTGGCACACAGTAGCTGAATCTAATACTCAAATACCAAGTATTACGGTTGATCATTAAGTCTTTTGTTTTTCCATCTACTATAGATGGTTTGGTAGTTTCAGCCTCTCTTTATATCTCAAAATGCCAGTAGTAAAAAATAAAAGACAAAGACTTTACTTGTTCAACTTTACTACTTTTAACATATTCTTGTTAAAGCTTTGGTAGGAAAGAAAGATATAATCATTAGTGAAATAAGTGTGAGGCCTACAAGTAACAGTAATTCACTGCTGAAGTTTTTTTTAAAAAAGTAAAAATAACAAGTTTATTTTCTAAAATATTTGCTTTGGTCTCAAATCTTAAGTTTACCAAAACACTGAGTACAACTGTTGATCCCCAACCTGCAAAGATTGGTATTTCCAAAACTTATTTTTATATATTAATTGATTGGCGGTATGAGACTATTTTCCAATAATATTTTAAAAGACTTAAATTACCAGGTCTCAATCTAAAAAAGTCTCTGTGGCTCAGATCACACTTGAAACATAAAATTTATAAAACTTAAAGTAGTGTTTCCCCCACATATTTATAATGTTGTTTTTATTTTATTGCTAAGTGAATTCAGTTAGCAATTTTCTCCCACCTCTCCTCAGGTGTTATCTCCAAGGAGGGCTGGGAAACACCGATTCTGACAGACTTATTTAATGTCCTTTTCATTTGTAAGTGGCCTGCGTAACAGAAACTTTCTGTGGCTTCAATCATATTTTGCTGAAATTTTATCCTTCCTTCCACTTTTTAAGAGTTTGGCAATTAGAAGACCACAAAGGATTTTCATAAAGGAGGGAAAGGGAGAGAGAGAGAGAAAAAGAAACTGAAAAACTTCCAGCTTACGGCCTTCAGGAACACAGCCTAAGCAACAATCCAATTAAGAAAGCAGGCAAAGGAAAAAGATTTAAAATAACCACAAAGTAGTCACTTGGACACCAAGTATGACGATCTCTAAAGCTATGCAATTAAAATAAAATTTAAGTCTGAAATGACTAAAGCTGTTAATAAAAACATGAAAATATTGTGACATT
>NW_011888824.1:10166675-10167449 GCF_000151845.1 Pteropus vampyrus | reverse complement strand
CAAGTATGACGATCTCTAAAGCTATGCAATTAAAATAAAATTTAAGTCTGAAATGACTAAAGCTGTTAATAAAAACATGAAAATATTGTGACATTTATCTGAGAATACAAAAAAATGACTTATAAATTTACTAGAGCCACAGTTACATATCATACAACCTATAAATCCAAACTTTCTGCAGTTTATGCAAAAGAAATACTAGTTTCATCCTCATCAAAAGTCTGTAATTCATAAAAGACCCAAATAGCCACAGGAATCTTGAGAAAGAAGAACAAAGTTGGAAGTATCACAATACCTAATATAAAGCTATACTATAATACTATGGTAATCAAAACATAGCACTGGCATAAAAACAGACACGCATATCAACGGGACAGAATAGAGAGCCCAGAAATAAATCCACATCTATACGGTTAATTAATCTATAACAAAGGAAGCAAGACTATACAATGGGGTAAAGACAGTCTCTTCAATAAATGGTGATGGGAAAACTGGACAGATAAATGCAAAAAAAAAAAATGAAACTAGACTACCTTCTTACACCATATACAAGAATGAGCTCAAAATGGATTAAAGTCTTAAATGTAAGACTCAAAACTATAAAACTCCTAGAAGAAAACATAGGTAATAAACTCTATGACACTGCTTTTAGTAGTATTTTTTTCCTGATTTATCTTTTTAGGCAAGGTGAACAAAAGAAAAGATAAACAACGGGGACTATAACAAACTAAAACATTTTTCATAGTAAAGGACACTATCAACAAAATGAAAAGA
>NW_011888824.1:10159041-10166625 GCF_000151845.1 Pteropus vampyrus | reverse complement strand
CATAGGTAATAAACTCTATGACACTGCTTTTAGTAGTATTTTTTTCCTGATTTATCTTTTTAGGCAAGGTGAACAAAAGAAAAGATAAACAACGGGGACTATAACAAACTAAAACATTTTTCATAGTAAAGGACACTATCAACAAAATGAAAAGACAACCTCATGAATGAGAGAAGATATTTACCAGTAATACATCTGATAAGGGGTTAGTATCCAAAATTTATTAAGAACTCATACAACTCAACAGCAAAAAAACAAGCAATCCAACTAAAAAATGGGCAGAAGACCTGAATAGACATTTCTTCAAAGAAGACATACAGATGGCCAATATATACATGAAAAGATGCTCAACGTCACTAATCATCAGAGAAATACAAATTAAAACCACCATGAAATACCACCTCACATCTATCAGAATGGTTATAATCAATAAATCAACAAACAACAAGTGTTGGCAAGGATGTGGAGAAAAGGGAACCTTCTTGCACTGTTGGTGGGACTGTAAATTGGTGCAGCCACTCTGAAAAAAGAGTATGGAGGGTACTCGAAAAATTAAAAATAGAACTACATTATGACCCAGCAATTCCACTTCTGGGTATTTATCTAAAGAAGTCCAAAACACTAATTCAAAAAGATATATGCACCCATATGCTCAATGCAGTGTTGTTTACAATAGCCAAGATGTGGACTTAAGTGTCCATCGATAGATGACTGTCTAAAGATGTGGTACATATACACAATGAAATCTGACTCCACTATAAAAAAAGAACAAAATCTTACCATTTGCGACAACGTGGATGGACCTGGAGGGTATTATGCTAAGTGAAATAAGTCAGAGAAAAACAAATACCATATGATTTCACTTACATGTGGAAATCTCAAGAACAAAATAAATGAACAAACAAAACAGAAATAGACTCGTAGATACAGAGAACAAACTGATTGTTGCCAGATGGGAGGGGGCTGGGGCTGAGTGAAAAAGGTAAAGGGATTAAGAAGTACAAATTGGTAACTACAAAATAGTCCTGGGATGTAAAGTACAAATTAGAGAATATAGTCACTAATGCAGTAATAACTATGCATAGCATCAGGTGGGTACTAGACTAATCGGAGGGACCACTTCATAAATTACACAAATGTGTAACCACTATGTTATGCACTTGAAACTAATATAAAATAATATTGAATGTCAACTGTAATTTAAAAAAGTCTGTGATTCAGATGGTAAGCAAAACATGGTTCCAACAGGAGAAAAAAACCACCACCAACATCTCTATGGTCTCTCAGGAAATTGAATGAATAGTATTAGAAAGAAGAGACCTGCAGGAAATTGAATGAATAGTATTAGAAAGAAGAGACCTAGCTGCCTGTCTCCTAGACCAATCCAGAGACTTGGGTTTGGGTTCAGGTTCTACCAGTGACAAGCTGTGTAATCTTCAGATGACTTTGGGCCCTCAACTTCCTAACTTATAAATGAGGGTTAGACTAGTCAGAATCTATGGCTTCTCCCAGCTCTAAATCTTTTAACTCTAAAGGCAGAGTCACTGTATAAGTTTTTGGACAATTGACAAATGGTATACAATGCTTTTGTGCTCATTAGTAAAATACAAGAAATTAATTCAAACCACTCAACTATTACTAAAATGATTACATTCAAGCTACTGCATAATGGAATGGCAAAGCTACAAAATAACAAAGGGAGAAAAAAAGATGTCCCATTTAGCATGTGCTAAGCTAAAACAACACAAGTCATAACCCAAACTGACTATTATTATGAAATAGTACCTAAGTAATTCAAACAAACCAACTAATGAACAATCGATTGTATTTAATGTACAAAAAACAGGGTTGTTTGAAAATTTCACTGGTTTTGGTATTATATAAACATATTCTGGTTTTGGATATAGTAAAAGCAGAGTTACTATTAAATGACTGATCATAAGATTTTATTTGCTAAGAATGTAGTATATTAATTACCTACCTCTTGAAATAACAAATAACATTCCTATTTTACACAGAGTGCTTTGTATTTTTATTTCTGTATAAAAATATAAGTATGTTATGAAATAATATAGCTTTCTGAAGCAGTTTAAGAGGAAGCAAATAAACATTTAAATATTTAAGAGTAATTTCAACTCAGCTGAAATGATCTAGCATTAACCCAGAAGAGAAGCAGATACATTCCCCAGAATTATTTACTACTTACTTACTCTACTGTGTAACAAAATTACTTGGTAAGGGCATCAGCGCCGTCACCACCGCCACCATCATCATCTTTAATAAATATTTACTAAGCTTTTATACAATGTGCAAAAGATTAAGGTTATATGAAATATAAGATACAGTCTTTACAACTGAAGACCTTACAGTCAAATCAGAGAAACAAGGTAAATTTATAAACACAATAAACAGTATTTTGCAAATTTGTATTAGTAGGTATGAAAGAAGTAGTACAGAAAATAAATATTACAATAATTTAGAGTAGGGCAAACACAAAAAGGCCTAGGTTGGTCATGGCAGTTTTCAGGAGGAGGGACATAAGCTGAGTATTAAAAGAAGATCTGACACTAAGCACAGAGAACACAAAGAAACTGCTTCCTACTCTTTAAAACCTTATAATCTGCCTTATATTAATTACGTCTATAAATGACAACCAGACTGAACTATACTGAAAGTGCATTCAAATAAAGAGGCATTAGATGAGCAGTGAACAGAGCAGGATATTAAAAGGGAAGTTTCTATTGAGAACTCAAAACAATCACTGTTCCAAAGCAGGTGCCAGAACATTCTCAAAGTCTCCAAAGGAGAGACTATTTAGTTAGACTACTAAGAAAGTAGTCTAACACCAAAGAGAGAAGCTTCAAGATTACAGAGGCGGGCTTTAGAGAAGGGTTCCTTGGGGAGAACTCTGGGAACAAGTGCCCTTGCCTTCAAGGGGGAAGTCTGAGGTGGATGACTGCCCCTCATCTAAAGCCCCGGTTGGAAAAGGCTCTGATGGAGACTACTTGAAGAGCTTGATATGTGTCTCAGGCTTAGTGAAGAACATAGCTGAACTGGCACCCAATCTGACCCTGGAAAATCTAAAGGAGGAGGAGCTGGATGAAGAGGCATTTGAAAGCAAAAGAGAGATGGCTGAATTGGAACCATTTTGAGTTTGCCTGAAAAAGAATGAGTGCTGCCTGTGGACCAATGTAGGCAACTGGGTGGGGTCACCTGGGTCCATCCAGGAGGGTTACCTGGTGCTTGAACAGATCTTAGCAAAACGAACATGAAGGTCCTGCCAGATTGAAGAGGCTTAGGAATGAGTAAGCAACCAGCCAGAGAATGGAAGAATTCTCATTATCAAGCAACTTGAGGTGAGGAATCTCAAGCCACTGATGTGGGTGGTAGAGGAGCCACATTTGCTGCTCCTCTTTTCTCGTCCCTTTTTCCTTGACCAACTTGGGGAAAGGGGTCAGAAACCAGGACTGGTGAAACAAAGCAGGAGTTGGAAAGTCGGTCAGAAGAAAAAAGTCATTGATGCCTCATTTTCCCAGATTACTGGCTTCCCTCCTGCAGTAGAAAGAGTGAGGGAGTAGGCACGGGGGAGAAGCTTCATCCTTAATTTGATTTGCTTTAGGATTTGTATTTGTTGGTACTGGACATTTTAATAATCAAATTGAGACCTTTGCAACTTAGTTACTAAAAGACAATATGCATCATCTAAAAGTAACCAGAAAAGTCAAGTTGATCCACGGGCAGGGGATGAGCCAACCTCACAGAGTATATTGAAAGGGACAGTGAGTGACAAAAACAAAGCTGTTTTATAATGACATTCCACAAGTTCTGCTTTTCAACCTAATACATTCTAAAAGAGTCAACACAGAGAGAACAAAAAAGCGGTCTTATAAAACAGAACTCAATCCACCAGCTTCTCTGCCTATCCCCACTGAGATGGTTCAGCTATTAACAATTCCAAAAATTTGTCACGATGTGATCCAAGAATCTAATAGTATTTCTTAAAATTTGACCTGAGCAACCTAAATATAATTGGCTCACTTTAAAAGGCAGAAACTGTCTTGCTCCCTGGTGTATCTCAAGACTTAGCAAAGTGCTTCTTATATAAAAGGTGCTTTAACAACTGCTGCTCTCCATTCCAGAGATGGCTGCTATGTTAGGTTCTTAGGAAACAGAATCAGAACAAATATATCTGCAGCTGAGACTGCTTTTTAGTTAGTTAAAAATATATTGAGTCCTACTATGTGCAAAATTATACTATAGATTACCTTCATCCTTATCCTTTATAGCCAGCCCAAAACTCTGAAGAATGCATGTTGTATTTTTCAGTACTGTACTATAACGATGCAGAATAAATGTGAAACATTTATACTTTCAAATAGAAGGGAAATTATATATATTTTTAAAGTTTAGTAGGAAACTCTCAAAAGAAAAACAATATCACATAATGCTATTAAATGTAGAATGGTTTAAAATGAACAGTGCATTTTTAAAATATATTATCCAGTATTTTACTAATACTTTTTTGCTAGCATATATTATCTCTGTGACAGCCTGAATTAAGAGCCTGCTATCTTAAAGAGTTACTAGTATTATGATCTCTCATTTCAAGACTAGGAAACAGGTTCAGAGTTTAGTGGCCTGCCCAAGGTCATACTACTACTAAGTGGTAGAGCAGGAGTTTTAAGTCAAGATAATGTGTCAGATTCCCAAGCTATGCTGACTATAATGCTGAAGAGCTGAGTTCTACTGACTCATTCCAAAAGAAATAAAACTGTATTTAATAGTAACCTTTACACTAACCTTGAAATATAAGCTATTATCAAGTTCCAACCATAGTTCTGTTAACATACCTATGCTGATGTGAATTTATAAATAAACTCTTCATGACTGAAAATTCTACAGAGCAACACCAGTAAAGTCTAATAGTTCATACATTACTCATGACATCATTCTCATAATATAATATTTACAATGTGTACATAACTATAAAATTTGACGGTTTCTAAAATGATACATAAGGGAAGCAGGTCTTACTGTACATTTTAGAAACTGAAGGGTGTTGGCTGCAACACAGTCCTTTCACTGTTTCTTCTTCATAGCTTATCTTAGCAATAAGTAAGAAAGAGGGGTGGGAGAAACCGTAGGTATTTCAGTATAAGTCAGTGTTTCTCAACCTGGGATCATCCCCCCATCCTCACCCTAAGAACACCTGGCAATGTCTGGACAATGTTTATTGTCACAATTGTGGGGGCAGGAGGTGGGATGCTGTTGGAACCTACTGGGTAGCACCAAAGATGCTGCTAAACATCTTATAATGCACAGGACAGCCCTTCTCCTTCCCAGTAGGGAATTATCCAGTCCAAAATGTCAACAGTGCCAAAGTTGAGAAACTCTAGCATATGGGATTAAATGTCTGAGGCACTCAACAGAGCGGCTGGTGTGAGTGTTAAGAAACTGTAACTATAAACACTAAATCAGGAGTCCACATAATGCTCAGTAAAGGTTAGGTGCAGCACTCAAGCCATGATGACAGCACTGGCATGGGGGCAGCCTCCTGCCTCATTAGATTTAAAGTAGGTAGTGGAGAGAAAGTGACAGCAACTTCTAGCAATATTTCCACCTTAAACAGTTGTACTACATTATTTTTTCCAATATAAGAACAGGAAATTGAAAAAGTATAAAAAGAAAAAAGTAGTTTACTGAAGAGATGAGAAACTTCTTTTATAGAACTGTACACAGTTTCACTACCAATTTACAGAGGTTTTCTATTACTTAGAGCAAGACTCTGGAGGATGATCTAAAATAAAGAACAATGGATGTTGCGGACACACCATAAGAGACGATCATAATAAATATCCCTATGTTTCATTTTGGACATCAGTATTCTGAAGATCAAATACGATTTCAAGAAGCCTGGCTTTTCGCTACAAAATGTATAAATGTTCTGATGGTAGAGTATTGTTCCTTCTTTTGAGCATTCCTTTCTCTATAACAGCATAATAATCTACAGTATAATTTTGCATATAGTAGAACTAGATTTATTTTCTCTGAATTTGGAGAACCTCTGTCACAAGAGAGAAAAGTAAAAACTGGACACATAGCAACCTCCTAGACAGTGCTAACATAAAACAAAAAACAAAAAGCAAAACTTCACAAAACACTGCCTTGCTTAGTATGGTTGAGTACATACACCCTTTTCTTTGCTCTTCCATTTGATTCCTCATTTTTTAGTCCTTTCATGTTCTTTTTCTTTCTACCCTCAATCACATTTCTTCACCAAAACCTTTTTAACCTCTTTTCATTCTTTTCACTCTCACTTCCTTCCTTCCTCTCTTCCAACTCTTTTACATTTACTCTCTCAAAAGTGTCAGCCAGTAATGGAATTATATAATGAGAATTTTGGAGTTGAAAGAGTCAGACTTTAGAGGTTATCTAGTAATAGCCTCCCTAATGCCCACCTCTCTTCAGTATACCACCACTCCTAACAAGTGGTTAGCACACTCAGCTTAACACACATTAGGGTCCGTTGCCCCTAACTTTTAGAAACCACAAATCACTTCTTTTCATTTAATGAATTGCTCCCGAGATCTAAGCAGGGCACTATAATCAATCTAAATTGCTCTTACTTCAGATACCAACTCTTTCCCATTATCAGCGTCTACTAAATCTGTAAACGCTTGCCATTCAAGTATCATGCTAAACTACAGCTGGCCATATTTGCAGGCTATTTGCTTTTTGAAAATTATCTTCTGATAGAATGAAACATTTAAATGCAGATACATGATTTATCTAATACACCTTGACACTCTGTCAGGATAGGAATGACTCATTAAGTCCCCCAAACTGGCACTCAACATTTTCACCCTCCCACATTGCTCGGAAGGTTTATTCTCTCCTTAACTGCGTAACCAATAAGATACTGATTAATTCCAAAGATTCTAGGTCATGTTGGGTAAATACGGTACTGTACTTCATACAGTACTGTAGTGTAATGCCTCGTAGAGCCTTGGCACATGCACGAGAGCAAAACTAATGGGAACGATTATCGTGTTATAAAGGAAGTAGATCCTATGATGTTCTATGCAGGCTTACCCCTAAAGGGCAGCAGGATGCAAGTCCCATAAACCCGGCCGTGCCGTTGAGCGCCCTCGTTTAAATTAACGTCGCCAGATTCCACCAAAGTTTGAACGGTTCTTGGAGATAAGTCCCCAGTTGTTGCTTCCCCATTAAGTGACCCTATCAACTCGCCCCAGGCTCCGGGCGCGCAGGTTCGCAGCCAGGCAGGTGAGCCCCCCGCGGCCCGCACGGGGTCGCCACCGTGCCGACCCCAGGCCCGCCCTTACCTTGGTGAGCTGGGCGATCTTCTTGCTCATTTTCAGGTGCAGGTCCTGGCTGTAGTCCATGCCATGCCCCGCCTGATGCGCGGCGGCCGGCGAGGGCATGAACTTGGCAGCCCCGGCGGCCGAGCCGCCGTAACAGTGCTGCTGCCAGCTCATGCCCGGGGTCGCCATCTTCCCGCCAGACCCCGGCCGGGGCACCTGTCCCCGCGCTCGCGGGGCGGCGCGCGGAGCAACGGCGCCTGGA
>NW_011888824.1:10144042-10158621 GCF_000151845.1 Pteropus vampyrus | reverse complement strand
CCCGCGGTCCCAGCCGGCACCTAGCGAAGGGCGCGCTGGCACCCCGCAACCTGGCGCTTACTCCTAAGGCGGGACTCCGAGCCCCCGCCGGGCAGTAAGTCCCGCGTGCGGCGCGTGCTGCTCTAGGTAAAAAATTCAGCCAGAGGAGATGGGGTCGTAGTCACCTTCGGTTTGCAGAAGACGTGCCAATTTACTGAGCCTTTCCACGTGCATCATCGCGTGCGATGCTCCCAAGTGGCTCTTCCCCAAATGGCTCTTCTCCGAGTGGCAAGCTCACGTCCATCCCCCTCCTGGCAGTGGCCTCAGCACTGGTGACTTGGGCGCTCCAGTCTCGTGTATCGGATAATCCCTGCCTTGACCCTTCTTTCCAAACACACAAATGTGATTGTTACAATGTCTTAGTCCGACCTTCTACGTGCCATGCACTGACCCTCATTCAACGCCAAGTGTCTGTGTGGAGAGAGTACACCGCACCGGTCAATTGATATAGCATCGCACTGAGACAATTATATACGTAGTTGGCTGGAAGTAAAGGGAAAAACAAGATGGAAGAAGATGTTAACTTCTTAAGGATTTGGGGCATGGCCAAAATGTGCCATTGCTTGTGCATTTTCACCTTCCTAAATATGTTTATTTCCTATTGATTTTCTCCTAACATCTCTACTCCTGCAGGTCAAGTGATTTTTTTTTTTTTTTATATGTATCCTGTGTGGAAGTAAATGAGTCGTTCTGGAGCAATCTTAACACAAACTTTAAAAATGTAGAATTGTGCCTATTTTAAGAAAATCTGTTCTCCATGCAGTTTTGCAGAATTGAATCCTCCCACATTATAATATGTGATTTCTCTTTAGCATGCAAATTACTATCATATAAATCTGAGATTATTAACAAATCCGATTGGGGGCCAAATTAACATAAAGTGTCTGATTGTGACAAAAATCTAAACTAACAAGGTGAAGATTGAATAGGATCTTGAAATACTTCCAGAACCTTTGGAATTTCAGAAAGGAAGTTTGAAATTGGCTACATCTTTCCCCAGATGCTAGGTTCTCAGCGCCGCCATCCCCCAAACCCAAATGGACCTTCCAAAAAAATAAGTTGTCTAGTTCCAAGGTTCTGAATGGAGCAGATGGCCAGAAACAAATATTATGCAAATTTTGCTCCCTTCTTAAGCTCTAATGATTAAATGAAATTAAAGAGAATTAGGAGCTAGTGTTCTTTCATCAAATTCTAGGCATGGAAGATTCACAATCATTTTAGAACTCATGTCCTTTACATTCTAAGCAATAGACTCCCTATGTTTCCCTAAATTTTTATGGCTAAGTCTTGCTAGGGTAAAGAAGATGTTTTGGTTTTTGTCTCTATGATATAGTGGAAAGAGTATAGGTCTAGAAACAAGAAGACCAATGTGTATAGCCTCAGCTGAGTCACTGAACCTGTTTGCCACCCAAGTGCCTTCTCTGAAAAGAGACATTGTTGTCAGTTCCTTCCCACTCTAACTTGGGAGTTAGTGGTCATAACCCTGGCCCACTGGTAGTTCAGCTCTGAACCCCATCACATGGGTTTTGCCATCACTAGACAGCATAGCCTGGGGGCGGGGAGCCTTCTCCTAAATACTATGCTTAACAGACATTCAGTGTCATTCCATGAATTTATTATTTTGTACTACCATGATGGGATAAAGACAAGTATTCTGATACAGAATTCTATTTATTTATAAATAATACATAAAAACATAAAGAATAATATAATGTACCCATAATCTCATCACCCAGAATCTTACTTTTTAAAAATCCATTAAAGGAAGCATGTAATAGGAGAGAAAATGAGAAAAGCTAGTTAGGCAAGAAATCTTAATTAGTACCTCTTTCTCTCATGAGATAGTTTATGCAGAAATATTTACCAAATGCCTATTGTATACCAGGTGCTTCATTAGATGCTGAGGCTGCAGTGATGACTAAGAATGAGTCTATGTCCTCAAGAAATTAGTAGTCTAGTGGAAAAGACAGACAAGTAAAAAATAAGGTGCAACATAGTGTAGTAAGTGTTAAAGGAACTAACAAGAGAGGCACTTAACTTAACCTTAGTTGTCAGAGAAGGCTTCACGCATCACAAAGGTAATGCTTGAATGGATCCCTAAAGAGGGGTAGGGTAGGTGGACTGCAAGCTCTGAAGACAGCAGGCACAAAGTCTTGGAGATGAGAGGAAACATAACCCATTAAAGGAACAACCAGTGGTACAACATGGCTGGAGCAAAGAGTTTAATGGGATGTCAAAATATCAGAACAGAGCAGGTATCAAGATTTGTTTGGCAGTATCGGGGGCTTATTTGCCTCAATAAGGAGGTTAAGACTTTATTCTGAAGGCACTGATGAACTACTAAAGGGCTTTAAGCAGGACAATGAAATAATCAGATTTGTACTTTAGTAACATAATTCTTATGACTGTGGAAAATGGATTACAGCAGCAACTTTATAAACGTGTAAACTAGTTAGGAGGCTATTGCACTTATTTAGGTGAGAGGGGATGGACCATTGACCTAAAACGACAGACTAGAAATTATGGATCTGAAACATCTATAAGATAAGAGACTAACTCTGAAGCTGGAGTGAGCAGCCAAGGGCTTCCCCTGAGACAGGGACTATTTGTAGGAGAATTTGATTAGAAATTTCTTATACTAATACCTCCATACACTGATATTTCAATTATGACTTATAGACTGATATTTCAATTATTTCAACGATGTGTCAAGAGCTCTCAAATCCCCTACACACTTGCTGAATTGTTAGAAATGGCAGGGGGAGGGAAGAAGAAAGTGGTAGTGGTGGCCCGTTAATGATGAAGCTAATGAAGACTGCATGACTCCTTCCAGCACAGGTCCTAACAAGTGATAAAGATGTATTGTATTTTTCTGTTATACTGCCCAGAAAACCTAGATTAACCCCAGACAGCAGTGCCTGGAGTTAAGGATTAAAATTAGTATTTAGATGTGTGCTCATACACAGATCTGTGTTAAGACTTCACTCAAATACAGAAAATACTTCGCATTAAACAGTTTCCAAACGAAGACTATTCTCTTGGTACAAATCTCCAAGTACAATGGAAAGAGCATCAGAATCCTGATGTTCCAGGCCTGATTGTACCACTAAGCTACCTATAAAGTGAGGACATTGGACTAAATCACCTTGAGGAGTTCTTATATTTCTCATATATTACATGATTAATTACTTCAGAGTTTTAGAGCATAATTTTCTTTATTTGGATATAGCACAAATCATTCATGTCCCAACCCTCACTTTTACCTCCTAACACATCCAAAGCTTGCTACACAGTCTAATCCTAAATCATGCTGTAAATCTGTCCAGATAAATGATAAATCAGATGGCTGCAATCTGGTAGACATCACTATAAAAGAGTTTGACTATCCTTTGTTGATGTCTTGCTATGTACTCCTTTTCTCTCTTTTCCTTTTCTTTTTTGTTCCTTTTCCATGAGTTACAATCCACTCTGTCACATCAATCAATCGAAAATGATATTGAGTACCTTCTAAAATGCTCCATACATAATAAATGTTCAGTGCTTGTTTCCAAACTTTAGTTGCCTTCACTTCCTCCTCCAAAACTATCATTACCAAACAAGAGTTCACTGCCGACACTCATAGAAGCCAACACCATGGCACTGGCTTTTGAGAAAAGAAAGCAGCTTTATTTGGGAGTCAACTGGCAAGAAGACAAGAGGCAAGGCTCAAATCTGTTTTCCCAATCCAGGATTCAAGATGGAGTCTTAACGGGTAACAACTAAAATTTCACAAGTGGTACTCATGAGTGGTGTTTCAAAAGTGTTAGTCATAGGTGGTATATCCAAGGTTCAAACTTTGGTTCCAAGTCTTATTAAAAACATGACCAGGTTCTGCAATTACACTATTATTTCTTTTCCTTTATTAACAAAGCCAACCTTTTATATAAACATTATGATCAACCAGCAGCTAACTGGTTTATCCATATACTTCGAATTTCTCTGAAAGAAGAGACTGAATCCAGTAGTTTACTTGGTAGGTGAATTTGGGAAGCAGAGAATCTGAAAAAGAGAGAAGGAAAAGCCAGTAGAGCAATAGAGTTCACATCACTGAGCGGTTACCACTTTGATCAACTGGGACAAAGTCCCACTAGGGCCTGTCTGAGGAACCAGGTAGAATGCATCTCGGAATTTTCCTTGCTAAGAATGAAAGGCTGACACATTTATCCACTGACACCCTTCACTCCTTGGTCGAGGCTGGCTCCCAGGGGAATTAATTCTCTGGAATGTCTGGTCATTCATAATGGGCTTAGTGAGCTCTTGTGGCTAAGATGGGGAGCTAGAGATGCAGCAGGAGAAATTGTGGCTAGTATAGGAAGTCCAACACCTCTGCGGCTGAAATCAAAGGCAGTGGCATGGGATACCAAAAGTCTCTTCTACAGTCTATTGCTTGCACCTTTCATTTTTGCCCTATAGAAAATCCATTCTGTCACCAATTTTTTAAGGTCATGGTCAGCTGATAATTCTCAGAAGAACTTAAGGCAAGAGAGTTAGTGTATCAAGTAGATGTTCCTTGTTGCAACTGGTCCAAAGGCCATAATTAATATTCATCAGGTCCCTTCTTCACCACCCATTCTAAATTTTCCTCACCCTTGGCAAGCACTTCTGCTCGTCTAAGTTATTTGCTTGGTGGGGAGACCAAGATCTTCATCCTTAAGGAGTCTAAGCCCTTGGTTGGCTTGCTCATGTCAGGCTGAGGTTGCTACAAATTTTCATTCAGTGCTATTACCAGGCATGGAAGAATAAGGTGAACCACAGGGAATCTTTTGAGATCTACAAATTTCCTCCTTGCCTCCATTTTTTAGCAACAATCCTAGATGTTGATGATAATCAGATCGATTACCCTGCCAGAATAAAAGGATGCCTTTCCTTATCTGCTAGTCCTCTGGCATAAAGAGCCAAAGTGAGCCAGGTAGTTGTCATAGCTTATAGGTTCTGTGAAACTATCACTGTGTCCCCTACTAGAAGTGATTTCTTCCCTCCTACCCCCAATACCTGTAATCTAACAGAGCCTAAGGACGTGGGAATAGGAAGCACAAATTCTGCAAGTGGTTCCTTGGGAACTATGGTGAGATGAACTATTTTTACTTCCCTGCCTTGGTTTTTAGATGTGTGTGTTCTAGCTGCTGAGTACACAGCACCATATATTGGCCAGTGGCTTGATGCATATACCACCTCTTGTAGGACAGCTCTCAACCATACAGGATGTTGTCCCCAAACTAACTGGACCCTCAGATAATAACTTTAAAAGAGATACTGTGGGCAAGGAAGCCAAGCACATATCCAGAGTAGGAGATATTTCTTGTAAAGATGAATCACTTCCTCCCCCACAGGGTATAGGGATGGGGGTGGTGGTGAGGGATCTGTTGTAATCAACCTGCCACTATTCTCAATTCCTGAGAATTGACACCCTTTCCAATGCTGAGTACTGGTCTTTGCCACTGACAAGCCAGAACTTCTGCAGAAGCAGCAGCTATGTCAGTTTGATGAGAAGGAGCAAATACTGTTTTTGCCATGTATGGCCTCCATGCCCACCAACAAGGCTACTGTGTCCATGGATCCATTGCACTAGCTTTGGGGTATCAAGAATAGAAGCCGATTAACATTTACCTGAGGATAATCCTGTTTTTTAAGAGCCTCCTTTGCAACAGACGCTCTCTGGTAGACATTACTGTGAGACATAAAGATGTGCACATTTGTTTCTGTTCCTATACGTATTTCCATACCCCTCTTCCGCAAATCTCTTCATACTAGGTATATAATCTTGCTCATCCTTGGCCCTGACTATTCAGCCAAGTAATTCACCGCTGCATAGGAGAGCATATATATCCTTATGCCGGGCTAGTTCTTCCATACACCGGAAGCCTGTTCCGAGCTCTGAAAGAACTGTGAGAGTTTCTTCTCACCACTGTCTTTTAGGGCTACCTGTGAGTGGGGTATAGTGCAACAGCGTATCATTTACACTTGTACCAACAGATTGAGCCAAGCCATTTTTACAAGTTATAATCCCTGTTCATTCTTACAGGAATAAATTCTGTCTCCTCAAAGGCACCGAATGAGAAAAGAAACTATCCACATGCATTTTATAAAGTTAGTGCTGAAGTTAAGAAAGATCCTGGCAGTAGGAGTGGTATGATTGTGTGATTTCCTGTCAGGTGTGTGTGTGTGTTTTAACCTGGGTTAAATTATTGTGGGAAGAGCTGTAAGCAAATTATCAATTTTCCAATCCCTTGCTCCTGGCTCCCAAATTCAGTGACCAGGAGATAGAACATTGCTTTACTTTTCGTGATGCTCTCTGGGAGGGCCTTTCTCTGAGATGATATTAAAATATCTAGATGAGAAATAATGTTTTGTTTTGTTTTTTATTATGTGAATTTCTGGTCCATTTTCTATCCTTCCAGAGAATGGGAAGAATAGAAAGAATAATGCTTAAGAGTATTATTAGTATTCTTTCTCTTTTGCTAGGCTGAGATTCAGTGTGGGAGAGACACCACTTTGGGCAAATGTTTGGAATATGTTTACCTCTCCACTTCCTCCTTTGGCTTTCCCCCCAAACTTGCTTGTCTCAGGTCCCAGCCTGTCCTTGGCATCGGTAAATAATGGGCTGGTCTCCAGCCAACCCATCCAGTTTGAGAACTTAGAGACAAAGCAGTGCATTTTGGCACAGTCCTGCTTGAAACTCCTCTATTCTAATTTGAAGATTTGATTGTGTCACCCTGCAGGATGAGAAATGGTGTTAAGACGGAAGAACTCTGGGAGTACAAAGTGGGGGCCTGAAGAGGCAATAATGAGAAGAGTCCAGATTTAGAAAAATTATATCTAAAGGAATATTGGGGTCAGAACAATGACGACATTATCTTCTATTCTTTTCATCTGGTGGTTCACGCTGTTCTCTCTCACCTCTGCCTCATGACTGGTTTTATTCACAACTTGGAAAGTGCTACTTCCTTCTTCAGAAATGTTTATTCACTTAAGTGAAAGAGCTTAGCTTTCAGTTCTCCACCTCTCTTTCTCCTTCTCCTTCCTGTCCTACTCTCCAATTTCTCATGCTACCTTTATAAAGAGCAATGAAAAGCGATGACTGAGACAAAATGTGAGCCATCACAAACATACACCTATAAAACAAGTTTTATAGATCCACTTACCTGAATTAATAAAATGGAAAACTGATATGTCTTCCTTTGGTTTTAACCCAAAAGCAGATTCTGCAACAAAGATTTGGATACAAGCAGTTTATTTGGAGAGTGATCGCAGACAGCATGGTGGGGAAGAGGGGAAATGACAAATAGTAATTATCTCATAGAATACAAAGTTGTCAAGACAATAAGTGATAAAGCATGGAAAGTATTTGGTAAGTAAGGTATATTTTAGTTAAAAGTTCTTGTAAATACAAAACTCACTGAAAAAAATCTGAGAAGTTACGGTGAATGGGAAAGATTCTGTAGGAAAAGAGATTGGTAATCAGGAGTAACTTTTTTCAAAAATGAAAATATATTTATACATTTGTTATACTCATTTATCCAAGTTATGTACTTTGTAAAATATTTCCGTAGGCTATATATCCCGTTCACAGCTCTCATTGGAATATCAAAATTTGGGGGCAAATTTATTATCCTAAAGTTGTAATAAAAGTTCATAGAAAATACCACTTCATATATAGTAAACATCAAATGTATAAACTGCATTTAGAAAACAATTTCTGCATGATCTCTGTCTGCCAAAGCCGGAACTTCTATTTATTAATATTACCCTGAATGTCCATTCAGGGTAAGATTATGTGAAGAGCGATAAAATGTGAAGGTTTCTGAAGCAGCGGATTATTATCTGCTTATGGCAAAAAACTGTGCCAGTTTCCCTTTGCCCCAGTTCCTAACCCTATGGCAACATGATGAGAGATAGATCTGGTGTCATCCTACACACATCAAACTTTGTAATATAGGCAAAGAACCTCGAAAATATAAATCTAGGTGTTTTTATAGTTAGGGACAGCTGTCTCCCTTCCCCTCCTGAAGGGTGAGAACCAAAACCTTTATGAGAAGGATTCTAGGTTCTTACTCTTACCCTTTGAAATGTAAATAAATCTCTCCGGGGGAAGATAAGACTAGTATCTCCATGGAGGGTTTTAAAGCGATTTTAAAGCTAACCCAAATGTGTTGGGTTGAAATGTGAAATGATAAGCACTTCATCACCGCAGGCTACAAGGATAAATTTGAAGGGCATAATTTTAAAAAAATGTCATATATGAAATTTCTATATCAGGAAAGATGATGGAATAGAGTATCTTCAAACTTTCTTCTTTTGAGTTTGTGATATAAATGAGAAGGGCTTTAATTTTTCTCCCTTGCTGTTAGTAGTTTGAGGAAATTAAGACATATTTATTAGTTAGTGACATTCTTGTATACATATCTCCTGAACTGGAATAAAAGATCAATCGAGCCAGGTTCTCCAGAGAGCAGAATCGGGATTTTGGGGAGTAAGGTCCAGAATCTCTGTTTTAATGAGCTCTCCACATAATTCTTTTTTCTTTTTAATTTTATTTTATTAGTTTCAAGCATATAGTACATTGGGTAGACATTTATATAGTTTATAAAGCAATCTCTTTAATTTCTCTTTCTCAACTCTGGCTCTCCACCTAGCCATGACCTTAATGCTAACTGCATTTCCTATGCCGTGCTCCACATGATGCTTATGCACTCTAAGGTTTGAGAAGCACTCATGATGATGATCATGATGATGATGATTTTTGTTGTAGAGTTCTTGGATGATTGCCACAACATTTCTTTTATTTATGGTTAATATAGGTAGCTCATCCAGACGTTTCGATGCCTTGATATAGGAAGGGTGAATTCTCCTTGACACCTTCACCAAATGGTTACTTTTTGTGTTGAATGTGGATGTGGGAGGAACTGGAGAGCTTGTCTATAACAGAATGAAACCATTCATTCCCAGGAACCTATGGTCTCTTCTCTCTTCTGAAACACTATTAAATGCCTTATACCCCATCCAGGCTGTGACACACTCTTCTAGACTTCAGCTCGCTCCCTCCAAGTCAGTGGCTGAAGAAGGTGGCAAGTCCTGGTGGATATTCTTGCTTCTGCCAAAGTTCCAGCGATCAGAGGTTGCTACTCTTGGGAATATTTTCTTGACTTTTTTTTAGGACTCTACCTTTTCAAATTGTATACTTCTCTTCAAATTGCAGAAATCAGCTGGTTTCCCAGCCCCTTCCATGGACCGGAGATGACAGTATCCTCTAGAGGTTGGTAGGCTTCTTCTTCAGAAGGAATCCCTAGGCCTTGATGGTTGGATTGGTAGAGGAGAGCTACTGGTCTAAGAGCTGAGATGCAGGACAAGTTTGGGCACCCTGGGACACTGCTAGGTTTTCTAGTCATCAAGGGTTCTAGTGGAATTGGGAAGGCTGGAACCAATAATCTCTATTCTACAGGAAATAGGTTTGACCTCCCCTAGTCAGTGTTAAAACTTCTTCCTAGCTTTTGAGGGCACCTGCAAGTTGATGCAATCCTATAAATTTAAATCTATTCCCTGCAATTTTCCAAAACAAAAATTTCCTCCCCATCCCCCAATTAGGTCAATTATGTTCATATCTACTTGCCTTTTCTTCCTTTCTACTTGAATTTTTTTTTACCTTCTTCCTTCATAAATTCTATTTCCATCTGCTTCATAAAACCTTTCTCAACTATTCCTGGTCTTAAATATTCTCAATTTTTGTAGCACTTACCCTCTGAACCACATAATTTAGCCATTAATTACATACTATGCCAAATAATTTGCTCTATTGTTAACATGGCTTAATTCGTTTATTCTCCAACTAAATCATAAGTGTCATGAGACATTTCACATCTCTCACTTTACAAATGCGAAACCTGCTTTTAGTATAAAGAAGAAATTAAAGTCATAGACTTAGAACTGGTTTTAGCACTTGAGCCTCTGCCTCTCTCTCCCCAACCTTCCTCCTATTTAGTTCTGTTCCACTGGGTTCTCTAAAATAGAATATGGATGGAAACAGAATTATTTTGACCTTGTGGCATTTCATATATGAATAATTATAGCACTGTGGTAAAATCTGACAAACTCTTTCATGAATAGAGACTCCCACATTCATGAGGATTTTTATGAGAAATATTAGGAACTTCAACTCTACTTTTATTATTTAAAAAGTCATTCTTGTCTATTATTTCCACTCCTAAATGCCATTCCTTTATTTATCTAAAGGCCTACTAATTGGTTACTTTAAATGTCACACAATATCTGCCTTAGTTAATTAATTTAGACACATCTGATTAAAACGTAATTCTGCGTTTTATTTTAGGCACCTTTTCTCAATTAAAAAACAAGTATATACAGTATTTCTGTCTCTAAACATACTTTTAACTCATCTACCCATCTCAGAGAGTGTTCACTCATTTCATTTAGGAATTGAGTTGTGTTTCATCTGACATAAACCCGGCTATGGTAATTTAACCAAATAGGGGAATATTTTTCTCACCAAGCAGGAATTAGGAAGTCCTACTGGAAAGTAATCCAGCCAGATGGAGGTGAGTAGCCCAGAGATGGTTAGGGCCTTGTCTAGGTCAGCTTCCTCAGGCTTCTTTTTTTACTTTGCAATCTTGAACATGTAGCTTTTATTTTCCTGGTAGTCTCATGGCTTCAATAAAGGTGCCCCCAATTTTGTTTCCTATCTAAGTTTTAGGTAGGAAGCAAACAAATTATGTGACAAAGAAAACCACAAGAAAACAACAAGGAAGAAGGAAGATCCTATATCAGGAAAGTAAATTTTTTGATCTGCAGCAGACTTGAGCTTACTTCTCAAGTACAGAACTGTGTCACATGGTCAACTCTGGCTGCAGTGGAGATGAAGAAATGTAGTGTTTTGTTTTGTTTTGTTTTTAATTGGGTACATGTGGGCCTAATAAAAAAATTTTTTTTAAGTTAGGGAAGAAGGTGAAAAAGTTGGATAAACAACTAGCAGTGTCTATCACAGAAAATCCAGAGGCAAGTCACTCATGAATAATGAAAACCTAGTTTCAAAGTTCCCAGGTGTGGCAAGAAGATTATAATGCATTTGTGCTTGGTTGGGACATCTCAGGCAAGGTTATTGGAAGCTCTGAGCAAATTTCAAGCTCTCAGATACTGATTCCACTGATTCATTGGTCTTTTATATTTCACAATTAATGTACTCCTTATTAGTTAAACCCAAATAAACGCTTCTAGTGTTCCTTTAACCGAATGTAGGAAACCTAGATAAAAATGTTGATTTTACTCTGAACTGGCAAAATTTAACAGTACAGAAACAGTGGTGCTGTCAAGTGTTGTCTAGTTAGTGGATATTTGCTGCCACCTACTGTTTAAACTTGATATCCACTTTGGTTGTCTCCTAAAACTGGAACATGACTCCAGAAGTGAAAAGAAAATTGCAGCGTGAGTAAGTATCCTTGCCACTGCTATAGCCACATGCTTTTTCAAAATAAATTTCCTATATGCACACCCAGGTTCATAGCAGCATTGAATACAATAGCCAAAAGGTAGAAGCAACTCAGGTGTCTAGCGACAGATGACTGCATTAACAAAATGTGGTATATACATCCAATAGAATATAATTCAGCCTGAAAAAGGAAGGGAATTTTGATACATGCCACAAACATAGGTGGATATTTTTCAAAACATTATGCTTAGTGAAATAAGCTAGTCCCAAAGAGACAACTACTGTGGGATTTCACTTATATGAGGTTCCTGGAGCTGTCAACTTCATAGAGACAAAAAGTAGAAGGGTGGTTGACAGGGGATGGGGGAAAGAGGGAATGGGGAGTGAGTGTTTAATGTGTACAGAGTTTCAGTTGGAGGAAGATCAAAAAGCTCTGGAGATGGATGGTGGTGATGTTTGCACAACAAAGTGTATGGACTTAATGCCACAGAATTGTACACTTAAAAATGGTTAAAATGGTAAATTTTATGTTATATATATTTTACCATAATAAACATCTTTAAAATATGTATTACATTTCCAAGGAAGCAAGTAAGCTGATTCTGTGGGTTACAGAAACTGAGGCATCCTCTATTTACCATATAGTAACAAACTGGCACTAAGTCTTTCAGATTTCTTCTATTTCTGAAAAAGTAGGTCTCTTCCTGTTGATGAAGAAACTGTTATGTCCTAATCACTACGAAAATTGTTTCGGCAGTGTCAGGGAAGTGGCGATTTAATGTACGACCAAAAAGAGTGTAGCAGATTCAACTTCTGGGAAGAAGGCAAATAGGGTAATTTGGGCAATTCATATTTCTCTAAAAAAGCAATTTCTTGGTATATGGAGCTGAATATTTTCGTGACAAGAAATAGTTTTTGGACTGTTTAGCAGCCCCCCAAAAAAATTTTTTTAAAATTATTTCTATGGATCTTTGGTAGTTTTAGAACATAGCAAAATAATAAGAACATGCATATGCATATATTGTTTTAACTGTTAAAAACTATAAGATCCATGATTTTTATTTATTCTGGAAAGAAAGCAGGCAGGGGTCTCCTATGTCCATGAAATGGTTTATTACATAGATTTCTGAATGGTCACATTTCAAATTGAACATGTCATATATAATGACTTCCATCCAGGTTATGTTTAAATCGTTTAAAAATCATTTAAGATAATATCTTTCATTTTCTGGTCATTGAAAGTTTAATGGGTTTTATATAAAGCAGTCTCTTTATTCCTTTTCCTCTTTCAATTTAATGAGTTTCCACCCCAACACTTGTGATTCAAATCGCCAGAAGCCATTACCCTGAAGACTGGCCCACCTGACAGGCATCGCTCTAAAGAGAGACTGAATTTTATTCTTTTAGGAATAAAATTAGGAAATTGACTGCAATCCTTCTTCATTATTTGAAATACCAGACTTTTTTTTTTAACGGAAACATGTAGAAAAGATAGAAAGCGAATTGAGAAAAATATTTAAAATACCCGAAACGATGAAAAAGGATAGATGCAGAATCCAGGTCATCTATGGAAAGATTTGTCTGTAAGATAGTGGCAGAATGACTTCTAAAAAGAACAGCAACAAAATTACTAACTGCGTAAAATACCATTTAAAATACATATTTCCTTATTTGAAATGCTAAGTGGAGCTGTTTAAAAAAGGCGGGGGGTGGGGGCGGGGGCGGGGGGGGGGAGTTTTATCACTTGCCTTTCGTGAGGAAGGAAGCATGGTTGACTCACAGCCTTGCCACTAGCCCTCTGGATTCACACATCCCCAGAGCTGCTCCAGCCAATGACTTCACAGGGCAGAGGTGCTGATCCTGTGGGATGGGGCACCGCTCTCATGAACAACTTTGGCTAGCAGGTTTCTCACTAGCGTGGTGGAAACTTTGCTGGAGTCTGAGACTCCCATATGATTCTAATTCTTTCCTGTCTCCTTTCACAGGTGTCAGACCCGAATTGCCACCTGAAGCCTCTCTCCTACTCCTGCTTTCTTCCCATTATCCTTTACAAGCCCTCCTCCTAAAAAATCTCTTGCACATCTCTTCCATCTTGGTGTCAACTACTCAGAACTTCCAGTTTACACACCAGTAATCACACCAATTTACCAAGCTTGAATCGCCCTTCCTCTGAGAGAGTATCAGACCAGTCATCAAGCCTTGCTTTCTTATTCACCTCAGGCAGCCTCAAGAAGCCTCAGGTCAATTATGTTCAGCTTATTTCACTCAATTCTTCCCCTTTTAATGTTCTCACTGTATCCTTTGTATTCTATAACTGTGATTAACTCTCGGGCATGTTCAACCCACTGGAAATTCCCCTAAATCTCTGGATTCTCAACATCCTTCTCCTTCATTTCTATAATGAGACCAGGCTCTGTCCTGAGGCCACTGATTCTCCTGCAGCCTCCCAAGTGCCCATTATGCCTCAGTGCCAGGATGTGGGGTAAGAATCCTCCTCACTTACCAGTCACGCTTCTGAAACCATTTTTCTTCCTTTTTTTCCACTTCCCACACCCAAGTAGTTCTTGGAAGCTTCATGCCACATAGCTATACTATGTTGATATCATCTCCTATTCATGGAGATCTTAGCTTCCAGCTCAGTATTTCTCGCCATCTAGGGTCACCAGATTAAGCAAATAAAAATACAGGATGCTCAGTTGAATTTCACTTTTAAATAACACATAATTATTTTAATTTGGAAACCTTTTCTCCTCCCTCACTTCCCTCATCAATTTCAATGTTTCAGTATCCACGTGGATAATTCCACTCACACTGGCCTCATGCACTGTGGGTGGGATTGTAAACTGGTGCAGCCGCTATGGAAAACAGTATGGAGGTGCCCCAAAAAATTAAAAATAGGACTACCTTATGACCCAGCCATTCCACTTATTGGTATTTATCTGAAGAAATCCAAACACTAATTAAAAAAGATATATGTATGCATCCTTACGTTCACTGCAGCATTATTTACAATAGCCAAGATCTGGAAGCAACCTAAGTACTTGGATGATTGGATAAAGAAGAT
>NW_011888824.1:10141439-10143992 GCF_000151845.1 Pteropus vampyrus | reverse complement strand
TCATGCCACATAGCTATACTATGTTGATATCATCTCCTATTCATGGAGATCTTAGCTTCCAGCTCAGTATTTCTCGCCATCTAGGGTCACCAGATTAAGCAAATAAAAATACAGGATGCTCAGTTGAATTTCACTTTTAAATAACACATAATTATTTTAATTTGGAAACCTTTTCTCCTCCCTCACTTCCCTCATCAATTTCAATGTTTCAGTATCCACGTGGATAATTCCACTCACACTGGCCTCATGCACTGTGGGTGGGATTGTAAACTGGTGCAGCCGCTATGGAAAACAGTATGGAGGTGCCCCAAAAAATTAAAAATAGGACTACCTTATGACCCAGCCATTCCACTTATTGGTATTTATCTGAAGAAATCCAAACACTAATTAAAAAAGATATATGTATGCATCCTTACGTTCACTGCAGCATTATTTACAATAGCCAAGATCTGGAAGCAACCTAAGTACTTGGATGATTGGATAAAGAAGATGTGGTGTGTGTATATATATATAATAGAATATTACTCTGCCATAAAAAAAGAATGAAATCTCACCATTTGTGAAAACATGGATGGTGTCACAGGTATTATGCCAAGTGAAATATTTCACTTATATGTAGAATCTAAATAACAAAACAAATGAACAAACAAAATAGAAACAGTCATAGAAACAGAGAACAAACTGATGGTTGCCAAATGGGAGGGGAATGGGGGGCTGGGTGAAAAAGGTGAAGTGATTAAAAAGTACAAATTGATAGTTACAAGACAGTCAAGGAAATCTAAAGTATAGCATAGGGAATATAGTCAATAATATTGTAATAACTATGCGTGGTGCCAGGTGGGTGCTAGACTTATAGGGGGATCACTTTATAAGTTATATAAATATCTAACCACTATACTGAACATTTGAAGCCAATATAAAATAAAATTGAATGTCAAAGAATTGAAAAATAAAAAAATAAATGTAAAAAATAATAGGTTCAAATAAATACAGTGATATAAATAAAAGGTAGAGTAGGGAAGAGGGGTCTGGGAATGCTGGGGAGGTGAGTGGTAATTCTAAATTTGGTCATTAGGTTTGGATGAAGGTGAGACTTGATTAGTTCGTTAAAGGGCATGAGACAGTTTGCTGTCCAGAAGTCTGGGAATTTCAAATGCTCGAAGGCAGATGTGTCTGTGTTTTCAAGACCCAGCAAAGGGGCTAATACAGGTAGAGCCTAATGAGTGAGATTGGTGAGTTACTGGGGGCTAGGCAGGCCAGTACGGGGACTTTTGCTTTTTTCTACAAGGAAATGGAAAGCCACCATGTTGACTGGAGCAGATGAGTATCATAATCTAAGATACATTTTAAAAGCATCATTGAAGGAAGAAAGTGTAAAAGCAGGAAGACCTATCAGGAGGCTGCTGTAGTAATCCAGGTGAGAGACAATGGTAGCAGGTAACCATGGAGTGGTGCAAAGTGTCAGAATCTGGTAGACCCTGAATGTAGAGGGAAGGCATTTCTCAGTGGATTGGATATGGGGCATGAGAGAAAGAGAGGAGTCAAGGATGATGTCAAGGATTTCTGCTGGCAAAACTAGAAGGACAGGGTTGCCATCAACTGAGATGGACAAAGATGCCGGTGGATTAGAACAGAGAATGAGAATGAGCAAGAAGCAAAATCATCAAAAAACAAGAAGGAATCAGCCAGAGAAGTCAACATTGAAGTCAAGTTGGTAAATGATAGCTGTAATGACAGATAGTAGATGACATGATCTGATGACATGAGATTCGAAGTTGGGGGAGGATTAGGCAGAGAGAAGGAAAATTGGTTTGAAAGCAGCGATAAGATCTCCTGCCCCACCTCCAGGTCCTGTGGTCTGTGTGCTGTGGGAGAAAAGAGTCACCACTTGAAAAGGCTGCAGGGAAAGTGGTGTCTTCACAGGAAAGCCAAATTTCCATTAGAGCAAGAAAAGGAAGAGACATATTTAGCACTATTTATTGAAGAAAGTATTTTTTCTCCATTGAGTTTTCCTGGCTCCCTTGTCAAATAATTGACCATATACTCATGAATTTATTTCTGGGCTTTCAGTTCTGTTTTATTGGTTTATGTCTGTTTTTATGTCAATATCATACTGTTTTGATTACTACAGCTTTGTGATACAGTTTGAAATCAAGAAGTGTGATACCACCAGCTTTGTTCTTCTTTCTCAAGATTGCTTTGGCTATTTGGGATCTTTTGTGGTTTTGTACGAATTTTAGGATTGTTGCTTCTGTTTCTATGAAAAATGCCATTGGACTTTTGATAGTGATTGCATCAAATCTATAGATCTTTTTATGGACATTTTAACAATATTAATTCTTCCGAATCATGAATGTGGACTATCTTCCCATTTATTTGTTTTCTTCAATTTTTTTCATCAATGTTTTATAGTTTTCAGTGAACAGATCTTTCACTTCCTTGGTTAAATTTATTCCTTGGTATTTGATTCTTTTTTATTTTATTGTAAATGGGATGTTTTCTTAATTTCTCTTTATGGTAGTTAGTTGTTAGTGTATAAAAATACAACTGATT
>NW_011888824.1:10132841-10140859 GCF_000151845.1 Pteropus vampyrus | reverse complement strand
TAATTGACTCTTCCCCTAGGAAAACTCTTTCTGTGTAGGGCTGCAATCTTTATAGAAACACCAGACGGATGGCCCTCTCTGTAAAGAAGCTTCCAACATCAGTGGCCAGAGAGAAAAGGCCACCAGAAGGGCATGCCTTGCATAAAGAGGGCTCCTAGGGAGATTCAGGTATTTCTGGCCTAATGAGATCCAAGTTCTTTTTTTAAACCTCTGCTGTTTATGTTGACAAACTGATTGCTGTTTACACTATAAACAGTATGAATAGATGTTTTGAATCTTTGGTGAGACAGATAAATAGGAAATAAATATAGGCAGTTATTTTTTTAAACTGTAGAGAAATATATTTGGAAACATTTGTTTCCTCTCTATTTTTAATTCTGTCACCCATTTTCTGACTTGTGGGATTATATTACAGTTGTAATATGCAGGTTCAGATAGATTTTCAGATAGAACATTTACAATGCACACCCCAAAACTTATTTACTATTTATGGACCCCATGTTATTGATTATAAGTAAAATCAGCCTTGAAAATTCTCATTTGATTTCTTTTATAAATTTAAAATGTTTTTGGCTAGTCATAGTTAGCTAATCAGTATTTATGGAGTTAAAGATGATAGCCGAAGACATTTTTTAATTCAAAGGATTTTTTGCTTTTTATTTTATTTGGTTTAATTACCTGGCCTATAAACAACTTAAATTCTGGCAGATTTACTATTACTCCAGTTCTTAGCCACTGCATTGAAGACTTCTTATATATGTTAACTATGCAAAGGGTTTTACAGTATCAAATTTCATGTTAGAAGTCCAACAACTTTTATTGAAGTTTATGTAATTTTTAGAATTAAATTTTGTTAAAACTTATGATAGCGTCTCTTAAATTTTTATATTAAGGTAATAATAATCACGATTAGTCCATTGGCTTTACATTTATGCCAGTAATTATAATTTTAAAAACTCTGCATTTATTTTAAAAATTTTACCTGGGCGTATAAAAGCCTTTTTATAGTCTATCAAAAAGATGATAGTTTTATATGCTAGTAAAATGAGTCATGCTGAAATCATTGTTTACAAGGGGTTCATCTAAATGATAATGGGTACAAGAAGAAAGTTACACCTTGGTAGAGGAGGTCTTTTTTCCATCTGGAAAATCTAATAATACTTGAAAAGATATTAAGTCAGGGGCAAACTAATAGCCTGATTAGAAGATCAAATAAACCATGCCCCTAATGGTCTATTTTAATATTTGAAGTACTTTGATAACAATTACTAATCCGTATATTCTAAAAGAATACAGCCTCAGAACCTTTACAGTATAGAAATTGTTTTTAGCTTTCTTAGGGTTATGTATCTGATGAAAGGGATGAACACTTTGGCTCAGAAAATGTGTATTTGCTTACCTAATTTTGCATAAAAATTCCTGGGATCAATGGAGCCCTAGAACTCTTGTTCAGTTAGTCTCAGAGAAAATATTCATTGTAATTAAACTATTTTTACAAATGCTTTGAAAGGTATTGTTTATAAATCACTTTTTATAAACATTGTTGTGGCTTGATATTCAGGAATTTTAATTCATTTCTATGCTATAGCATTATTAATAGCTTTTGGGGTAAGGTTTTAGAAAATTTATATGTAAGTCTGGTCTCAGCTGGCTTTGTTAATCGATCAATCAATAAATGCACGGCTGAGAATTACTATTATGGCCATCTCATTCACACAGTTCAGGCAGGTTCAATAATGAAATGTTATTGCCTTTTTTTCTTCAGGTTTATTTCTTTACATTCATTGAAGAGCTAGTTATAAACCTAGATGAACATATCGATTCGTTTAACAGTGCTAGAGATTTGCATTTTCTGCCATATATATTATATGTCTACAACTTTGTACCTACAACTGGCAATGTACTTTTGAATTCCTAAAACAGTTGTTCTAATTCTCCAGTCAACATATTGTGAGGAAAAGTTTTCAGAATCTTGCTCATAAGCGTGTGCCTTAGGGAGTTGTTAGGAGCAAGAGAGCAAGTGGGAGACTTTTTCTAGATGCCTTCCAGCCAGGGGGAAGTTTGGCAACGGAAGTTAGGATGCTACCTTGAAAGAAGAGCTTTTGAGTGGTGGGTATATCGGTTAGGATCCCAACAAGAAAGAGGTGGCACATCCAAATTGGGATAATTTGGTAGGGTCCATTTATAAAGAGATAACCATAAAAATGAGCATAGGACCAGGTAAATTAGGGCAATAGTACAGAAACCCAGGGCTGCTAACAGTAGGGTTGTCACCACTCCTGGGTCTGAAGGGCCAAGACAAGAGAGAAGTTACCAAAAGCTGGAGGGAAAAGAGTGATAGAGAGCAGGTCACCTTCTGTCCAGGGACATAGCCAACCAACCGAAGGTGACCTCATTTAGAGGAAGCCAGGGGAATAAGTACTTCTGCGTCACTCTCCTCCCACCAATGACCTCTTGCTGGCCTCTCTTTGGGCAAGAACCCAACAAGAATCTCTACAGGTCAGCCTCCTGGGGCAGAAAGTGGTAACAGATAAGAGGTGAAGGTTTGATCTTAGGGCAAAGGGAAGGTTCTTCTGGACAACCCTCAACTCAGAAGTTAGATGTTTGAAATCTCTCAGTTTTCAATCATGAATGGCATTAAAAAAAAATATTTTAAAACACTATAGGGGAAAAGTTTTACCCCTTCTTTCCTTCTAAGTTTGTTGGCTGGTCTGATAATTAAACTGACATAAAACAAATCAACAGGAGAAAAAAAAACTTAATTTTGTATGGGAGCCCCATAAAAATATGACACTCAAAGAAGTGACCAAAACAGGAAGCTTTTATACTTTTTAGACAAAGAAACAATAATTTGTGAAGAATCGATAAGACCGCCATTCTACTTTCTGTCTCTATTAATTTGACCACTCTAGATACCTCGTAAGAGTGAACTCATACAACATCTGTTTTTGTGTGTGTGTGTGTGTGGATGGTATTTTAAGGATGGTGTTCAGGCATTTTGTAGAAACATTTGGTTGCAGTCGTTAATACAGCATTTCATTTTGGAAAATGTCCTATTTCCTGGAGATTCCAAATATGATGGATGTGTGTGGCTTAACAAATAATAACAGAAATAAGGCATTAGAAATACAGTTGACAAAAATCAGTGTAATTTATGAGTAGAGAAAAAATTTTAATATATGAAATTTGAAACAAGGATATAACAATCAAATATTAAAAGGTATACATCAGTGCAGAACCAAAAAGTTGATGAGCGGATAACGTATAATTTGCACAGCAGAGAAGGAGGTCAGTGATCTGGGTCTGGAAAACTGTTTTTGCTACTGCCTACTTTGGATTTCACCAGTGTCTTCCTGGAGAGGGAGAGGAGTTTAACATGGGTCTCACTCTAATGATACTTTGGATAGTTACATTTTATTGTAGAAAGTCACAGATTAGCAAATGGCATGTAATTTATACTCTCATATGGGACTTCCTTTCAAGATTTTTATAGTCTTTGGAAACGTGTAAAGAATCTGTTATGTACTGCACCAGTGCACTCTTGTATACAGTACACCTTTCCCCAGGTGTGAGGGAGAAACCTGTAGAGTTAGGGAGACCTATCTATACTGTACATATCTCTGTTATAGACATGTACATGGCTTTACTGAGGTATAACTGATGAATAAAACTGTATATCTCTTTATATAAAAGTCAGCTAATTTGGGACCTAAATCACACCTGCAAAATCTATTCACAGCAGCATCTCGGTTAGGGTTTAATTCTGTGACTGTGGAAGATGTGTGCACACTGACGGTTGTGGAGTACCTTGGAATTCTGTCTACTGCAGTGAGTAATAGTGAGAGGACAGGTCCCAGGGTCTGACAAGGGAAGCAGGTAGCTAGGACTGTTCTCTGTTCTTTAGAAAAAAATATCTAAGTACCTGCAGGCTGTGAGAGGGCATATTCTGTGTACTTAGCAATGTCATTAAACCTTGCCGAAAGAGACTGAGCCCAGGAATTAGGAGACCTGCCACTAAGTAGCTATGTGATCTTGGTTAAATCATTTAACTTCTCCAGGTCTGGAACTGAGGGGATTGAACACATCAGGAATTCTCACTCAGGCGGGAGAGCAGGAGTGAAGCAGCCACCCTGAAGTCACCTACGGAACTTTTTCAAATTAAGCGTTTCTCTTTCTTTCCCAAGTAACAGTGTTGTAACAGTGTTGAGACATGGGAGAAAAAGTTTTACAAGGAAGAGAGATGAGCACATGCAGTGTGGAATTGTTCCTTAGGCCATTCACTTATCCATTCATTCCATAAATATTCATTGAAGGTCATCTTACTTTGTACCAAACACTATGCTAGGCACTGGAGAGGTTAGAATAAATCAGACAGGACCTCTGCTTACCATATGGCCACGGAGACAGAGGCAAGTTGAATACAAGATGATGAATATTACTGAGTGGACCTCAGGGTGGTAAGGGGGTTTAGAGCAGGGGTCCTCCTTGAAGAAGTGATGTTTAAAGAGTAGACATTAGCTAGGAGAAGAGGGCGCTTGAAAAATGAAATGACATGGGGGAATGGGGAGACTGTTTCAAGCAAGGGAAAAGCATTTATGAAGGGGCGGAAGATTAAATGACTAAGACACATTTAAGGAACTATAATTAGCCTGTTATGACCCAAGCTGGTACATGTTATAGCCAGCCTTGGAAATCATGCTGATGCATTCAGACTTTTATCTCAAGCAAAATGGAAAGATATTGAGGAGTTTTAGGCAGAATGACTTGCACAGATTTATACTTTAAGAATATCATCCCTACTGTAGTTTTAAAATTATAGTGAGGAGGGCGACTGTTGTAGAGTTAGGGAGACCATTGCAGATGGCCAGGACCAGAACAATGTCAGTGAGCATGGAGAGAAGAGGGCAGACTTGAAAGAGACGCAGAGAGAATCAATAGCATAGTGGTTACTTGGATTGAGAGGTGATCTATGTATCTCCAATTATAGGAGTTACAGGATTAAATGTGGCTGCATGTATTTTAATTGATGGTTGCCCCTTTATACTACTCGAGTTGTGTCTTCTGCATTCACAAGATCTTTAGGTTGCAATAAGACAGCAGATCTTTGGAATACTTATTTCATTGGTTTGGCATATTCTACTGAGAATTAGTATTTAAGCAGGATATAGAAGATCTGGATTCCAGTGCCTTGTTTCCTTATCTGCTCACTGAGGGAGTTGAATTGCAGACCTCCTGAACCCGTGGAATCACTGGCTTACTCTGCTTTCTCCCCAGGCTGGCCCGAGTTGTTGGCTCCTGTTAAAGAGGCATTGGTGGTACCCTCCAAGTGCTGTGCACTTTTGGATCAAGGACTATCCCAAAGGAAGAACTTTTGTTCTACTCCAGCCCCAGAAGCAGCCAGTCATGTTTCTAAATGTGGCTTCATGCTTGGTGTCTCTGGAATTTGCCCAATGTGTCACATAGCAGGTTTATCTACCTTGAGCACATGGGATATTTAACCAGTTTCAATTTCCCTTTAATCTCTCCTCTGTCAGTGGAAGATGCATTTTGTATAGTAAATGACACGAAAAGTACTGAGTTTTAAAATTTCATTTTGTGTTGTCCTCAGAAATTTTAATCAGCAGTGGAGCTCTGTGTTGGGCAGAGACACCTAAATGTAATCTGCAGTAGATGGCCACGAGAAAGCTCTAGCTGTGGCTTACCTACCCAGAGCCAACTTGGGCTCCCCCCAGCAAAACTAGCCACAAAGCAGATATGGTGGAGATTTTCTATATTTTTAGGGCCCAGACCTATTTCATGGGGATGCATATTGCACTTTTCTGAATGCATCTCATAATTTGTCTTTGCATGCATTTTAATCTAATTTCACTCATAATTGTTTAGATGGAATGTAGAAAGTGCGTGTTATTTTTGTCCACTAGAGGGAATCAGAGGGACTTAGACATAGGAGCCAACAAGTCATTTAAAGTTCTTAATGTCAGTGTTAAAGAAATTTCCAGGGGTTGTCAAAGTGGGCTTACTATCAGAATCACTGGGGGGTGTTTTTTTTTTTTTTTTACCTTATTTACATGAAAAATAGTTTTTACTTTTTAGAGTAGTTTTAGGTTCACAGCAAAACTGAACAGAAGAGGAATCTGCTCCAGATCCACAAAATGAGCAGCATTGGGGGTCGTGTCTGGGAATCTCTGCTGTGAGAGTTGGTGGAACTCCTGCCTTTGTGAAAACTGTACTGAACTATATAAACTTAAAGCCAAGAACAGGGGCAGGATGCACTGAATGTTATATAGCCTACATAGCAGAATATAAGGACAGAGGGTCACAAGGATTTAAACATTAAAAAAAAAAAAAAAGAGGTTAAATACTCAAAGATTGTCAATATTTAGAATAGAAATCATATGTTTCTCCAATTAAACAATTTCAGTTACTAAATAGAATCCACATGATTTGCTGAGAGCCAGAGGGAAATCTGAAAACTACTATTAGAGTAAGACTTCCAGCTGCAGGAAGGAGATTTTTAGGAATCCGTCCCCTCCCCATCAGGAAATGGTATTTTGTTTTGGAAATAAGAATTTCAAGAAAGACCGCCAGCTTCCTGTGGATCCTATCCAGGGAATAGAAATAATGCCCAATCCGATTGCCATCAGGCACAGATGTTTCCACAGTACCAAGCACATGCTGGCAAACTGGACCAAAGGCACAAGCTGCTTAAAAAATTATAGGAAGAAAAGAGGGCAGGGGGAGGGGGTTTAATCAGTTCTTTCCACATTAAAAGCAGTTTAAATAAAATGAAAGTAATTTTATTGATTTATAGAAAAGTGTATTAGAAAACCCAAATGATTTGAAGAAAATTAGCAATCCAATTTAAGAAACATCGGACTGCTTGCCCATATAGATGCTTCCTGGCCCTGTGGAAATTTACAAATTTATTTGTTTAAATCAACATCAAATAGCCAGAATTCTTGTGATAAGAGCTGGCCTTTCTAAAAGGTCTCTGAAACCTAGCTTGAATACCAAATAAAAACTCATAACAACACTCCCAGCAAAGTCCACCCTAACTCGGTGTTGGCTACAATTTCGCGGTCAGAATCGTACTTCCTGATGCCAATGTATTTTCTAGGCCAGATGTGAAAGGGATGCCTCCTGACTAATTGCTCCATCTAAAGACATAAAGATCCTGAACACGGTCAAACTTGAAACATTTCCCCTTTAAGGTTGTTCTGAATTAATAATATTAAAACAATAATTTAAAAAAGTTATGAGACCCAATAAACCCAACAAACCCTGATAAGTATGGAAATAAGATTCCTTACTTTAAGCTTTTGCCTGAGGAATCTGGGCAGATTGGCAGCTACCTTAGACTTCTTCATTATTCTTTCTTCAAAGGTTAGTTTACTATGCATGGAGGGCCCTCATACACTTTTATAACCTAATCCACTTGATCATAAAATACAGTCTTGTTTTATGTTATAGATATATTTCAACTCAGAAAAACAGTAGTTATTGGGAGATAAGGTGGGAGAAGTTATGGGGTAAATTTATTCTTTTAAAACTTATTCTCAAAGTAGCATTTGGAATGGAGGTTATAAGAGAGAATAATATAATAATTTACACTAACTCTTACAAGTACAACATGCAAATGAATAAAATTCCATTTCTAGCTAACTTGATTATATAGTCATGTGTTGTTTAATGCTGGGTTTACATTCTGAGAAACGTGTTGTTAGGTGATTTCATCGTTGTGTGAACCTCATAGAGTGTACTTGCACAAACCTAGATGGTGTAGCCTCCTGCACACCTAGGCTATCTGGTATGGTTTATTGTTCCTATGATACAAGCGTGTATAGCATGTTACTGTACTGAATACTGTAGGCAATTGTAACACAATAGTAAGTATTTGTGTATGTAAGCATAGAAAACGTATAGTAAAAATACAGTATAAGAGATAAAAACTGGCATATCTTTTAGAGCACTTATTATGAGTGAAACCTGCAGGGCTGGAAGTTGCTCTGGATGAGTCA